>NW_027618180.1:0-82871 GCF_964187855.1 Myxine glutinosa | reverse complement strand
ATCTCATCCCAGTGCTGCAGCCAGTTTGGTGATGTCGACAAGCCTGACTGATAATTTGTTTCCACGTCTTATGAAGAGTTTGCTGTTGATATCTCTACTCAGTGCGAGGCAAATGATGAAGACATCAGTGTCTTCGGTGACACAGATCAGGGATGAATAGCTGTCTGCGGCATGTTTGGCATGCAGCAATAGGCGTGTATCAGCCTCTTCTTGGCTTGAGTTGAGATCTTCCACTTCTTGCCAACTGTCGTGGGTAAGCTTCAGGCAGAGATCACCACACGTCACAAACATAACTAGGTTTCCAAGCTTCTCTCTCTTCTGTTGGTCTTTCCAGTTTTCAGCTAGGAAAGAAGTGAGCTGGTCCTGTGGAATTGGGCTTCAGCCGCTACGATGTCCCGTGAAGTTATCGAAAGAATTCGTTCATCTAGGGCCTAGGCGTTGGGTTGCAAGTTCGCAAAGTGTTTTGTCTGCTCGAAGTTCCACAGCTTGTTTCAAAGGTTCACGAGTCTTTGAACCTCTCATATACTTTGTTGTCTTCTGACAAAAAATGCATATTTTGTCATAGACTCTCGTATGTGTGGTGCACACTTGGCGTGATGATTCTCTTGGGTTTGAGGTATTGTCTTCTTTTGTGGATGTTTCCTGTTTTGACAAACTGGCCAATGATTTTTTGTGGGTGAACTGTGCTCTGCATTGTCTATGGTAATGCAGTGTGGGAATACCTGTTGAATCATGTTTCAAATTAAGAATTGGTTCAAATTGCCTTACCTTTGTCTTACCCATGATTGTTCATCTGTGGTGATGATAGTTCATGCAGTGGTGACGCTTTCGTGCATATAATGCATGTTTGGAGAGACAATTTCCTTTTTTTCGCTTTCAATTCTGTTTCAGCCATGGTTTGTCTTGTTGGCTTGGGATTCACTCAATACCTGAGAATACACAAACAACACATCTATTATATTTTGCTGGTTTGATAGATGCATTTATATTTAAATATATAGATATAGTCCTTGTGCCCACCGTCGAATTTCGAAGTTTGTTTACCAAAAACGAGGGCACGTCGCCACTATATTTTTCAGCTAGTCTTACATGTTGCTTGTAAATGAAAAAATGTAATATATATTGCAATGATATCAGGTTTTGTTGGGCATTTTTGCGTTGAAATTGCACATTTGTGACATATTTTCTCAATTATCTCGACAGCTAGTTAACCAATTTCCTTTTAGTTTACTTTAAAATATGCCAAATGACATACTGAACATATCTTATGTCGCGGAGCATGTGCCTCAGACCAGCCGATTAAAAGTTACGGCCAAATTAATGAGATATGAAATATGAAAATTGATGAAAAATGAAATTGGCGGCCATTTTGGAAAATGGCCACCAAAATGGGTTTAGCTACCGAATTCAAATGTCGATCACATTTTTTCATACAGGCAATATATAATTCTAACTGAAAAATATAGTGGCGACGCCCTCTTTTTTGGTAGTCAAACTTCAAAATTCGACAGTGGGCACAAGGACAAGAGGTGCAGACTGGAAGTTTGGGACGATTACACCTCACCACCACGTAATTCAAAACACCTAACCACCACGTAATTCAAAACACCTCACCACCAAGTAATTGAAAACACCTCACAGCCACGAAATTGAAAACACCTCACCACCAAGTAATTCAAAACACCTCACCACCACGTAATTAAAAACACCTCACCACCACAAAATTAAAAACACCTCACCACCACGAAATTGAAAACACCTCACAGCCATAAAACACGAAATTAAAAACTCCTCACCACCACGAAGTTGAAAACACCTCACAGCCATAAAACACGTAATAAAAACACCTCACCACCACGAAATTAAAAACACCTCACAGCCATAAAACACGTAATAAAAACACCTCACCACCACGAAAATAAGAACACCTCACAGCCACGTAATTCAAAACACCTCACCACCACGAAATTCAAAACACCTCACCACCACGTGATTCAAAACCACCACAACGTTATCAAAAACACTTCACAACCACGGAAACAAAAGTTTGAGGAAGTCGTTAAGTGAGAACACAGACACTGCCCAGAGAGGTGTAGATATATAGATAAATGACTGTACCCGAGTTGCCGTTTTGTTATGGTTTAAACCAATCATAATTCAAACAATTATTTTGCACAAATGTATTTGTAATATACGTCATATCACATTTTATAAACAATTGAAGTTGAAAATAAAAATTTCCCGAAAAAATTCCACAAAACAAAAAAAAAAATTGGAAATTTTTTCCAAAAACTACTCTTAGGACATACCGACGGGAGAGATATGTGCATACCAGAAGTTTGGCACGATTGCACAAAAGTTTGAGAAAGTAGTTCAGTGACAAGACAAGACAACACAACACAACACAGACACTGCACAGATATAATTATATATATATATATATAATTATATATATATATATATAATTATATATATATATATATAAATATATATATATATATATATTGTTACGGACCGCGGATAGGATGTTGTTTTGCCGAGCGGATGGCGCCGCGGCCCTAACAGTTACCCCGACTAACCCGATTCCTGAACGTTGGCCGAATCGCGCCACAGATATTCAATGGGGAAAAGACTAAAGCGAAGGATGTGAAGAAGAAAAAAGACAAAGGGTAAGGAATACAAATATAATTTATTTACTATTTACAAGACCAAAAAAACCAAGGAGAAGGAAGGATAATAAAATAATTTACAGAAGAGGCAAGGCGACACAGCGAAACTTAGCTTAACTATACAGGCTTAATTAATACCCAGGGACAGAACAAACAAAGACAGACTCACGCGGGGAATGATGATAGGAATGGCAGGAGGTGGATGGCTGGAGGGAGAGGAAGGTCCACTGGAACTGGGTCACGGTCGGGCCGGGAGCGGCAGCTCCGTTCCTCCGCGGCCACGGTCGGCACCGCCGTCAACGCCCAAGCTGCGGTCGTGCGAGCTGCCGAGGGAACGAGCTCCGCCGGTCGAGTTAAAGCTGCCTGGTGGAGCCAATGCTGCTTGGTGGAGTTTAAAGCTCCTGGTACTGCTCGTGGTACTCCTCTTGCTTGCTCTCAGGACTCTCTCTCAATGCTTGCTCTCAGAACTCCTTCTCTCAATGCTTGCTCTCAGAACTCCTTCTCTCAATGCTTGCTCTCAGAACTCCTGCTCCCTCCTCTCTGCTCTGCGCTGATTGTGTACCGCCAACTCTCTGACGCACCTCTCTTTGCACGTCTCTCTTCAAAGGCTTCCGCGCACGCCCTTTATAGCGCCTCAGGCGATCAAGCCACTGGTGTCCAGGACACGCCCATCGGTGAGCTCACCTCGGCCCTGGTTGGTCGCGCGACCTCCCGACCCCGCCCTTAGAGGAGGCGTTGGCAAGGCCACACCTTGTTCCCGGCACTGGGCCGACTCCTCCCACGTTCGGCTCCGAGATCACCTCATGGCTAATGGAGTCTTGGGGTGAAATCAACAACCCACAGCTGTAGCAAACCTGACAAACTGCCCAGTGCATTTGGCAATTGAGGCTTGGAGGGGATGTAGTTGGCAATTGACTATAGGGGAATGTGAACGGAATCTACTCTTATTTCACTTGGTGCAATGGAGTGTCATCTTAATGGAAGACAAAGCCTTAACCTAATACACAGAATAAGGAAATAAACTACTGAACAGGGATATTATGGTGTCCTTCATGTATGCTTTATGGAACTAACTACGGGAACGCCCTTTGACCTTTATACAACACTGGAGTAAGGAGGGCGATATTTTAACAACAATTTACACAATAACAACAACAACAAAAAAACCATTCTCATATCCACAACACTGCACCCTCCTCCTCTTAGGCACGTCCCGGGCCTCTTACCTTACCTTTTAGTGTAGCACATAGGTGTAGTTCCCTCTACATTTAACCTGACCCTGAGTGAGACAGTTTTAAAACATAAATAAATATGTCCCGCTGCTCCATTGCACCCTACCTAACAGATTCACGCCCACAGCTAACCGAATTGCGGAATGGTCTTCAAACTAAAACACTTACGGTGGGGGTGCATTATTTACAATGACGCTATCTCTATTTACAATGGCAACCCAGGACCTGTGATTGTTCTTTTGGGGGGGGGGAGAGACAGCTTGCCCTGCATCGATGCACCATGAAAGCACCCAAAAATGCACAAATACACCCTCAAGCACCAATCGGTGCACAGTCATCACTTGTTCATAATAAAAATAAAACCAACAAACCCTGCTGGTGGTCTCTTGCTCTTCGGCTACCTCTGCTGGCTATTTGCTTTCTTCCAGTTGTGGTCTTTCTTTCATTTTCTTACTGGCGGCCTATTGGTGGAACTAAAATGCACCCAACGTGTCCATTTCTTTTATTTATGGCCCACAGGGGGCCGACTATGTATGGTTCACCTGTGGGGCATCGGTGCCCTGTGGCCAAGGTCCGCCAGCAAGATTTCGGGCCTTCATGGCCGGTTCCAGCAGAGGGGCCATGCCCCAACCCATGGGGTCCATAAGTGGTGCTCAGCCACAGACATGTGGTCCATAAGGTGGTGCATCGATGCAGACAGCTGGTTCTGGGAGTTCCGGGCGCACAATGGCGGACTCACGCACGCTCCCCTCGGCGTCCAGTGGCGCACAGGTCCTCATGTCGGAGACAAAGGGGGGAAAAGACAGATGAGCGAGGGGTAAGGTCTCAAGGGTACACATCAATCAAGGCAATGCAAGGTAAGGTGCGTATGGAGACGGAGCGGAGAAAAGCTCATCCCTACCGTACGTCACCCCCCCTGTCACCTACACTACCCTTGCCCTTACCCCATATTTACAAAAATCTACACATTTACAAATTCGTCACTACTACCCTTGCCCTACCCTTGCTACACTACTACACTACACTACACTACACTACTACACTACTACACTACCCTTGCTCACCACCGCCGCACCCGCTCCCCCTCAAACCACCTGCCCCCCCTTATCCTGCCATCCCCTGTCTCAATTCTCCCCAGTCTCCCCTACTGACCTCTCTGAACTCCTCATCGGAATGAAAACTGCCACCTGCACTCTTGACCCCATCCCCTCCAGCTTTGTCAAGGCCTCCCTTCCTGCTCTCTCTCCACTTATCATTGCAACAATAAACTCCTCCCTGTCTACAGGCATCGTCCCACCATCCCTCAAAATTGCTGCTGTTACCCCCATTCTGAAAAAACCTGGACTAAACCCTGACACCCTAAATAACTTCAGACCCATCTCCAACCTACCCTTTCTGTCAAAGGTTTTGGAACGCGCTGTAGCCACTCAACTCAAACATCACCTCTCTGCCAATAACCTGTATGAAACATTCCAATCCAGATTCCGCTCCAACCACAGTACTGAAACTGCTCTCCTCAAAATCACCAACGACCTTCTCCTCTCCTCTGACGCTGGCAACCTCAACATTCTCATCCTCCTCGACCTCAGCGCCGCCTTTGACACCATCGATCACACCATCCTCCTCACCCGACTTGAAACCACCTTTAACATTACCGGCACTGCCCTCTCTTGGATTAAATCATACCTCTCTGACAGACGTCAGTTCATCTCCATCAATAACTGCAAATCCCCCACTGCTCCCCTCCCCCAAGGTGTCCCCCAAGGTTCAGTTCTTGGCCCCCTCCTCTTCATCCTTTACCTGTCCCCCCTCGGTCACTTAATCCGCCGTCATGGTCTCCAATTCCACTGCTTCGCTGATGACATCCAGCTTTTCATCTCCACCAAGTCCATCTCCACCGCCACCCACTCTATCCTGACAAACTGCATCACTGAAATAAAATCCTGGCTTCAAATCAACTTCCTCAAACTTAACTGTGATAAATCTGAAATAATCATCATTGGCCCAAAAACGCTCACCAAGTCCACCCATAACTTTGCCCTCAACATCGACGGTTTCCCAGTATCCACCTCCCCTCACATCCGGAATCTTGGCATCATCTTTGACCAAACCCTCTCCTTCGACAAATACACTAAACAGATCACAAAGACAGCCTTCTTTCACCTGAAAAACATCGCCCGTCTCCGTCCATCCCTCTCCTCCATGGCTGCAGAAACCCTCATCCACACCTTCATCACTTCCCGTCTGGACTACTGCAATAGCCTCCTTTATGGTTCACCCTCAACAATCACCAATAAACTCCAATACATTCAGAACTCCGCTGCCCGTCTACTCACCCATTCCCGGACCCGTGACCACATCACCCCCGTCACAAGCTTCACTGGCTCCCCATCTCCCAGATAATCCAGTACAAAATCCTCCTCTTGACCTACAAAGCCCTCCATAACCTGGCCCCATCCTACCTGGCTGACCTCCTCTCCAGACACACTCCCACCCGCAACCTCCGCTCTGCTGGTACCAACCTCCTGACCCCCCCCCATCCAGACCAAATTTAGATCCTGGGGGGACAGGGCCTTCTCCATCGCTGCTCCCACCCTCTGGAACTCGCTACCTCACACCATCAGAGACTCCTCCTCACTCACCACATTCAAAACATCACTCAAGACCCACCTGTTCAACACTGCATTCAACATTTAACCCACAGCATCTAACCCCTGAGTATCTCCTCTCCTTCTCCCTCCTTTGTGCTTTGAATATTTCCCTATTGATTCTTCTTTTTTTGCAATTGTTTTTATGTTTTGCTATGCATTATGTTTTGCACTCTGTCAAAGCGTCTTTGGGCTTCCTGAAAAGCGCCATATAAAATAAATGCATTATTATTATTATTATTACTGTCACGTCTCCCCATATTTCCCTTACACCAAATTCGTTCCCACAATCCCTCTAACCAAATTTGCCATCACCAATTCATCATCAATCCTCATAAAGAGGGAGAGATGGAACACAAAGCACAATGTCACACCCACGTCATGATGCGTCTCACAATCCAAAACATTTGCATCAATAAAAATAATAAAACAACCATGGCATGGTGTGGAGTACCATCATTACCTCAGGTGAGTGGATGTAGATGGTGCGAGGAGATCTTCATCCTAACTACTTGCTAAATGACTTTAATACACTTTAAACTACCCAGGGTCTTTCCCTGCCAATCCATTGGCCAACTTACACTATGGGTTCTAAAAACCAATTCCCATTGACCAAACTGTGGTGCTTCTCAATTTGGGGTCTCACTCCCCCGATTCATCTCCCGGTGCCCTTGCACAATTTCAGGACTGGGGCGTGTAGCTCTCCCAGCAGGTCTACCCACCTGCACACCTCCACCACTGTAGTTGCCATCCGAGCTTACCTAGCTCCTCACCCTAACCTATCTAATTGGGGAAGGCCCCTCCTGGCTCTGTCACCCCTCGGTGCCCTCTGGCACTGGGCTACCCGGGTCCGTCCTCCGGATCCTCGGGCCCAATCCACAACAACTCTACCGGCTCCCAGAGCCCACCTGCGGCCTCACCTGGCCGACATCCTCACAGTGGTGGAGTGCCCAAACCAACTACACACACTAACAGGCTACACGCCCAACCATTTCCACGTCACTAATGCACCCATCCAAATACCTTTCTTCCACCACGCACCACAGATGCCAATATCCAACCACAATTTACCTATACCCTCTACCTAACACTTACACTACCCTCCCCGGGTATTCGTGATGGGGGTCCATCCTTCCCCCATTCACACCTTCGCACCATCCACTCCACTCCACAGTTTCCACCATACTCACTCCACGACCATCCATTCCAATACTCCATATATTCCACACTCCATGTATTCCACACTTCATGTATTCCACACTCCATGTATTTCACACAACCATTTTCCATACACCTGTTGTTGCACACCTGTGCAATCACACCTGGTGCCACCTGCACCCTCCTTCCTTCCTGGACCATTTGGTCAGCACAACTCACATCACTATCACTCACTCATACACTGCTCCATCCACCTGTTCAGTTGCACACCTGTGCAATCACACCTTTTCCTCACACACGGCATCATCTCATCTAACTATGGCCCTGCTAACTTAGTGCTCCCCGTCTTCCCTTTAAACTAAGCACATACCACGTCATTATCATCCACTCTAATCTACCTGCATCCCCACTACCGGTATCATTGTCACTAACTAATCTTAACGTTACCTATTGTCATCTTCTCTAGATCCCTACACATTATCCAAACCCTCCCGGGCTAGTTTTCACTGCCAACCCCATAGCACTAGTGCTCCTTTGCCCCCGCTGCGAGAGATGGCAGAGTTGCCATCCCACCACATCGGGTATCTTCCACTACCAATTTTGCACATCAAATTTCAGCCAATCAAAAATTTGCCAATCATCTGCCAATCATCAAATTTTGTTTTTCTCATTTCGGGTCCAAAACACTATCAGTATCATCATCATCACACTCCACTCACTAGTGCCTCTCGGTGCACCAATTCATTTCCAAAGCTCGGTTTCGTAAAGCCGAGCAATGAATGCGGGTTGTTCGTTGCCAGCGGATGGATGCGTCCGGCATTCGGTGCAAGGACGGGGGCTTACCCGGGCCGAGATCCCACGCACCACCTCGGCACAGAGCCGTCCAATGGCCCGATCTCGACCTGCGGGAACGCCTCAACAAAAGGGGGTCGCCATGACGACCCTTCCTATCGGGCTGCCCGCTCCGCCTAGTGGAGCACGGACGCGGCCGTTCAAAGCGCGGCCAGGCGTGAATCCCGCACGGCGGTTCTTTCGAAACCACCGCGGCTCCCCGCGGCACGCAAAGCTGCCCGGCGTGCACCGAGGGCCCGATTCGGCTATACGTCGCTCTAACCGCTAACCCAGTTAGCGTCGATGCTCCATTCGCATGCTTACACCCCGCAGCCCGTTCCTTGCTCACACATCCAGCTGTCTCCATGCTCCTCGTCATTGCACCTTCCCTTACACAAGGGGCACTCATTCCGCTCACAGACTTGGTCACACACCTGACCACCGCACGCCTTTGCACACTCGTCGTTCGCACACCTCACCAACACACCTCTTCGCGCCCCCTCCTCGGTCACCTCCTCTGTGACAACCACAGGTGTGCTCTCACTTGCACACCCAACTACATGCCTCACTACCAATTCCAGCGTGCATTCCCATACGCGCTCTACCATTCCAGGTGTGCATCCTTCCATTCCAGGTGTACATCCTCTCTCACCTGCCACAACCAACTCACGCTCCGTGTCACTCTCACAACTCTTAGCACCACACTCGGTCGCGCATTCACCCTTACTCTCGCCAGCGCACTCTTGCGCACACTCTCCCGTTACACCCTCTGTAACACTCACCACAGGCGTGCATTCTCCCGTTACATCCCTTGTAACACTCCCTACTACACGCTTCCATGTGCTCCCTCGCACACGCGCTACGACCAACTCACTCTCGACAGCACACTCACTCCTCGGTGCGCACTTTTTCCTCACACACCCCAGAGTCGGACATTCTCGCACACCTCCTCTCTCGTACTCCGTACCTGTCGCACACTTCACCAACGGCCTCTCACGAACACCCGGATCCAAATCAACCCCCAAGCCGACTGAAGCTCCCCTCACATCATATACATTTCCGCGTATATCGCCACTCACCTTGGCACCTCGTCTCCGCACCTCCTCTGCCACCTGCAAACTCTTTATTTGGTTAGAGAGCACATCTACATGATTTGAACACAGACCTTGCACATACTCCATCACTTCCTCCCTTATCTCCTTTTTAGTTTCCCTCCGTCTCTTCTTAATTTCACTCACCCCTTCTTCCACCTCCTCTAATTTTTCCTTTACCTCCTTCATCTCCCGGTGCGCCCCCTCTATCTCTTCCTCCAACGCCACTTTAACCGTTTCTATGTGCGTCCTCACCTCTCGGTCCTTCGTCTCCATTACTTCTGTCACCTCTTCCAACCTCTTCGTCAACCCCTCATGTGCCATCTGACATTCCTTCTGTGTCGCTATTAATTCTTTTTTAATGTCTTTTTGTGTCGCTTTTAACCCCCCGATTATTGCAGTGTTCTTTTCCACTTGGTCCACGAGTTCCTTTTGTCCCACTGTCAGCTGTTCTACTCCCCTCGTCAGACCCTCTATTCCCCCCTGTAACCTAGCCGTATTATTCCTCACCTCTTTCTCCATATTCTTCTCACCTTGCTTTACCTCCTCGCATACCCACGAGACCTCCTCGCGTACCCCCGAGACCTCCTCACTTACACCTCGTCGTATCTCCTCCTTCATCCCCTCCATCCCCTCCATCTCTTTTGTAGATGCCACCCTCATCTGTCCCAATTCATCCCTCTGAGCATCCAATTTACCTTCTAAACCGATTTTCACCTCCTCTATCTGGTTCCCCATCCGTTTGATTTCCCGGGCGGATTGCTCCCATACTTCCCGCAATTTGTCGTCCATCGTGTGTTCTAACCCCCTTAACCCATTTTTCACCCCCTCTATCTGATTCTCCTGGGCAGCCATTCTATTTTCCACCCCCGTTAACCCATTCTTCACCTCTTTTATCCCGTTGTCTAACCCCTCAAATTTACTGTCCAACCCCTTAAAGTTATTGTCTAACCCCTTAAAATGATTGTCTAACCCCTCAAATTTACTCTCAAATTTAGCTTCTAGCCCCCCGATTTGATTTCCTAGTCGCTCCCCCATTCTGTTTTCCAATCCTACATTCCCCATATGGACGATTGCCTGTATTTGCGCCATGAGGCCCTGCATGTCAAAGCCCGCTGGTAGCGCGGGCTCGGCCACCGCGCGCTCGTACGAGGCGCCATTTTGTGCGTCCGATACCACGTGCGCGAGAGCGCCATTTTGCGCGCCTGAAACCTCCTCAACCACCTCCTCATTGTTCTCCTCCCTCTGATCCTGGGTTACCCCTAACCCCTCTTCTAGTTCCCCCACCAGCATCCGATCGCCTTGACTAGCCATGGCGCGATTTCAAAATTCAGGTTTTTCTGAAAACAAAACAAATTTCAGCAGCTCGTAATTTTGAGCGCGTTAAGCGCACTTCGGGTCCGATCCCGCTCCCGACACCAATTGTTACGGACCGCGGATAGGATGTTGTTTTGCCGAGCGGATGGCGCCTCGGCCCTAACAGTTACCCCGACTAACCCAATTCCTGAACGTTGGCCGAATCGTGCCACAGATATTCAATGGGGAAAAGACTAAAGCGAAGGATGTGAAGAAGAAGAAAGACAAAGGGTAAGGAATACAAATATAATTTATTTACTATTTACAAGACCAAAAAAACCAAGGAGAAGGAAGGATAATAAAATAATTTACAGAAGAGGCAAGGTGACACAGCGAAACTTAGCTTAACTATACAGGCTTAATTAATACCCAGGGACAGAACAAACAAAGACAGACTCATGCGGGGAATGATGATAGGAATGGCAGGAGGTGGATGGCTGGAGGGAGAGGAAGGTCCACTGGAACTGGGTCACGGTCGGGCCGGGAGCGGCAGCTCCGTTGCTCCGCGGCCACGGTCGGCACCGCCATCAACGCCCAAGCTGCGGTCGTGCGAGCTGCCGCGGGACGATCTCTGCCGGTCGAGTTAAAGCTGCCTGGTGGAGCCAATGCTGCTTGGTGGAGTTTAAAGCTGCTGGTACTGCTCGTGGTACTCCTCTTGCTTGCTCTCAGGACTCTCTCTCAATGCTTGCTCTTAGAACTCCTTCTCTCAATGCTTGCTCTCAGAACTCCTTCTCTCAATGCTTGCTCTCAGAACTCCTTCTCCCTCCTCTCTGCTCTGCGCTGCTTGTGTACCGCCATCTCTCTGACGCACCTCTCTTTGCACGTCTCTCTTCAAAGGCTTCCGCGCGCGCTCTTTATAGCGCCTCAGGCGATCAAGCCGCTGGTGTCCAGGACACGCCCATCGGTGAGCTCACCTCGGCCCTGGTTGGTTGCGCGACCTCGCGACCCCACCCTTAGAGGAGGCGTTGGCAAGGCCACGCCTTGTTCCCGGCACTGGGCCGACTCCTCCCACCTTCGGCTCCGAGATCACCTCATGGCTAATGGAGTCTTGGGGTGAAATCAACAACCCACAGCTGTAGCAAACCTGACAAACTGCCCAGTGCAGTTGGCAATTGAGGCTTGGAGGGGATGTAGTTGGCAATTGACTATAGGGGAATGTGAACGGAATCTACTCTTATTTCACTTGGTGCAATGGAGTGTCATCTTAATGGAAGACAAAGCCTTAACCTAATACACAGAATAAGGAAATAAACTAGGCGAAGGAGAAGCTCTTTCGCTCTTTCACGAGCCTCGATCTTGTATCCAAAAAAAAACAAAAACAAAAAAAAAAAAAAAAACTACTGAACAGGGATATTATGGTGTCCTTCATGTATGCTTTATGGAACTATCTACGGGAACGCCCTTTGACCTTTATACAACACTGGAGTAAGGAGGGCGATATTTTAACAACAATTTACACAATAACAACAACAATATATATATATATATATATATATATAATTATATATACATATATATACACCAATTTGACAGTTTATAGTTGCTCCAAAAGTCAAACGCAGACTATATAGCCTGTGGGTAAGTGTACCACCTTGTCCAATCTTATCTAAATATCATAGCATCCCTCCTGAAAAAAACAAACAATTGTTATTGAAAGGAAATGTGAATGTACAAGGAATATCGTTGTGTTTGTACTCATACATCGCATCTCTTTGATGAACAACCTGAAAAACATTTTCAATTCATACCACTTTTCCTGTTATATATGACTACAAATGTTAACGTTGCATCCTTACTATATTTATGCCATGATTGATTGTTTTCCTTTTGATAAGCTCACCAATGAGTTTCCACAAAATATAGAAAGTAAAAAGTTTCAACTGTTGCCAAAAGACTATCTCAAGGCATGAAGTTGAACTAGTCTCCAAATGCACAAGACTTTAAGAATCAAACATAATGTATATTGTCACATATTTACTGGAATTGAGTCGTGCCCTCATATTGCTGCGAGTGTCTCCACTTATTGAGGTCTGCTTGAACCAGCCTGGAACAAATCCTTATAGTCAAGCATGAAAAAAATTGTATTTATTGATGAATTCCATGATGCCAATGCTAAATTGTAATGGGATTTGCATTTCCAAAGTCACTTTGGCTCTATATGCTGAACAGGCCATCAAACAAATGACTATTACTCATAGCTGCCAGATTCTAGCAAGTAAGTTATTTTTATTTTTCTGGATGTAAGATATGATTTTGTAAAGAATCACTCTGTCTGTGTATATATATATATATTGTTGCGAATATGGAATTTGGCCTCCATATCCGCTTGTAAATATTCCCCTATTTCCCCAATACTCCCCAACTATCCCCAATCCCCCATTCCCTAGTCCCATTGTCTGTAAACAACACTCTGTAGAACCGACCTTCCCCTTTTTCCCCCATTAAATGTCGTGCCCAGGTCCACCGCATCTCACGTAGACAACTTTCGGACATCTTGCTAGTTATTCTTAGTCTATGTCAGTTAAGGACTCCTTTCCATTAATTCTGACTCTTCGTTGCACCAGAATGTGATTATATGGCACCAGTAGTGAGTTTAGGACCTTCCCATACCTCCTTCCATCTTCTTCCCCAAACAACAACAACAACAACAACTACAGCTACAACAACAACTACAACCACGGCGCGCGGGGGGAGTGTGCGTCCTCCCACCAGCTCGGTTAGCCGCCATGACCATGCGCTCCACGGGGTTACCACGAAGGGGCTCCCTGTCAGCCCCTCGTCAAGGGCGGAGCCGGTAACCCCCCCCGCATGCACCCAATGAGAAGCAACGAGCCGATTCCATCTGGGGCGGAGCTAACGAGCCGAGGGCGTGTCACTCCCCGCCGGATATACGCAGCGACTTACCGGATGTGACGTCAGATGCGCCCCGAGCTTGAGAAGACAAGAGAGCCACCTCCGAGCGCTGAGAGACCTCCTGCATCTTTTGGGCCGCGCTATCCTGTCCCTGAGCACAAGGTGCACCTTGTGCTGGCCATCGAATACCCGCTTTCCTTGCCATCAATCCCCGTGTGAGTCAGCCTTTTGTCCCGTTTATCTGTCGTCTGTTGGGGTTAATATAAGAGTGTGTCTAAGTGCTTGTCTTTCTATGATGTCCCTCTTGTAGTTGTAATCTAACCTTCCGAACGAATATAACCTCCTCCGGAGGTCTTGAGAACCGTATCCCTGGTGTCGTGTCATTTTAATCCCAGCCGTGTGTCTTTTCCTTCATTGATCTAGCGTAGCGCGATTAGTCAACGTTCGGGTATAATCGGGTAACTTGTGCAGACGTGGTCATACCAAACCGCTCGGTAAATAACATCTAAGCCGCGTCAGTAACAATATATTGTTACGGTTTTTAGAACCTTCTGTGGTGTTATTTTCCCTACTGGGCTTTTTAGCAACCATCGGGTTACCATAAACTTGACCACCAGCCAAATCATTCCCGATAACAACCGATACTCCCTCTACAGGAAGCGTGGCTTGTAAACCGACGGTGACCGGTCCTGACACCAAATTGGACTCCAAATGGATGACATGAAGTGGAGCACTAACACATCCACCAATCCCCTGTAAACGAACACTATCCCCAGTTGCCGTCTCCTCGGACCATGGCAAGATGCCTTCAAGCATTAAAGATTGATGTGCTCCTGTGTCCCTCAATATCCTAACCAGTCTCCGGTTAGTCGAGGCTCCATCCAGTGACACAAACCCCTCGGAAATAAATGGTTGGTAACCCTTTTGAGGGCGATTTCTCACAATGGCCATCGCATTTGGAGTCATACTAGTCGAACTCCGCTCCTGATTTTCCTTTCTCAGAGCATAACAGTTGGACATCCAGTGTCCAGGTTTATGGCAAAAAGTGCAAGTAGGCCCGGAGGAGAACCTCGTGGTCTGCCACGGCATGGGGGCGGCGGTCTGCCTCGAGTCCCCTGGACGATAGGTCTGTCTTGGAACCGCAGTCTTCTGATTTCTAGAAGTCGTGGTGTCAAAGTGGACCTCATTTTCATCCCGAGGCCGCCCCCATGGATTTTCATTCTCCGCCCCTGATGTACCATAGCTCCCCTGGCTAGGTCTGGGCGAGAAGTTCGGTTTGTGGAACCCCATCCTGTGTGTTAAGGCATAGTCATCTGCCATGGTGGCTGCCTCATACAGCTTTGGTTCTTTCCTTTCCTCCAGATGAACTTTAATGTCCTCGTGGACACACTGTTGGAATTCCTCCACCAGGATCAATTGTCACAATAGATTGAAGTCTTTCCCAACTCCTTTTGAATCACACCACCTATCAAACATGGTTTCCTTCACTCTGGCAAATTCCACATGGGTCTAACTCTCCCTCCTCCTGGCATTCCGGAATTTTTGCCGGTAAACTTCCGGGACCAATTCATAAGCTTTGAGAAAGTGTTTCTTCAATAGCTCGTAATCTGCACATTGGTTAATCGGTAAAGCCGAATAAATCTCTTGAGCTTTACCCACCAGAACACTTTGCACTAGTATGGACCAGTACTCCTCAGGCCAGTTTAACTGTCGAGCCACTTTCTCAAAGTGTGGAAAAAACTTGGCTACATCCTTTTCATTGAAGGGTGGGACCAGCCTCACATGTCTGCCAACATCCCAGGTGTTCTGAGTAGGTGTCGAACCAGTCAGCAGGGATGGTACCTCTCCCCATTCTCATTAACTCCAGCTCCTAGACTTTAATTTCCTCCTGACGCGCCAATTCACAGTCCTTTAACTCCCTTTAGGCTCTTCTCTCCTCTGCTTCGAGTTCTCTTGCAGCTCTCCTTTCCTCTGCTTTTTTGTCTTCTAACCTTTCCTGGAGTTCTCTTTCCACTCTCCTTTCTCTGTTTTTTTCTCTTCGAACCTTTCCTGGAGTTGTTTTTCCTGTACTTTTAACCTTTCCTGGAGTTCTCGTTCCTGTGCTTTTTCCCTTTCCTGGCTCTGTAATAGCATCTCCAGTTTCCGGAGCTCCACATTTTCTTGCTCTTCTGGTAACCAATCCCAGGCTACCTCTTCCCATGCTTCTAATCCCACCATAGATTGTATCACCACTGTCTGCAACTCTGCCTTCTTCATATTAGTTCGGACCTCCAAGCTAAAATGTTTGGCCAATTTCCAGAGGTCCGATTTTACTAACGCTCTGAACTGTGCTTCACGAGGGGTCACTGTAAGCTTCTCTGCGTCAAACTCCATAGTGACTACTGGTAACACCTGTTAACCTTCACACAATAAATTTTTAACAAACAAAAACAAATTATTATTATTATTATTTTTTTGTTGTTTGTTTTTGGAAAACATTTGGGAATGTTGGAAAAAGTTCCAAATTTGGGAATTCTGGGAATGTTAGGGAATTCTTTCCCAGACTAAATTTAGGAATTTTTATATCCCGGATGCAGACCCAATTGCGAGCCCACAAATATCAATTGGACGAGCCCCCAATTTCTGTTTCGGGGTCCCCCCCCCTTACCTCTGGTCTCGGTAGACCTCCGAACCCCGAGAGGGTCCCTGGCAGAAAGATGTGTTATCCTTGGTTGAAATCCAGCAAATAATGAAACCCTCAATGGAACCAGCAAATGAAATGGTCAAATCAATAATGCAACCACACCAGGTTATAAACAAACAGTAATATATTATAAATCACACACAAAGAGCCATACAACAATGGGGGCAATCACCCCTACTTTCAAATCTTACGATGATAACCTTATCAAGCCCCGTAACCCCAAACTCATGGCACCTCCCCAATGTCTCTGCACCCCTCCAAGGTGAAGTCCCAATGTCTCTGTGCGCTCCCGCGATCGGGGAGTCTAGGCCCGATCAAAGTCAATTGAGGCGTACGCGGTCGAGACGACCTCGGGGTCACGCTGTTCAGCACCCAGCAACACCGCGGTGGAAAGGAACCTCACAAAGACGCGCTCCGACGTACACGTTGTGGTTCAATCCGCGAGCCTCCGTATAATTCTCACGTGCCCTTTCTGGCACAGCCGTCCCCGGCAAACCACCGGGGAATAATGCCCAGCCGACACGACCAAACCCGGTTCACTGCAGGTTGCTCGTGTGGCGAAGATGGCGGACAGCTTTCACTCTAACCCGGGCTTTGAGGCCAGGATCCTCCAGGACCTCAATGAGGATACCCGACGACACAGGCCCCATGCACTCTGGCAATATTTCTTATCGCCCGAACTTCCCTTCAAGGACACAAAGTTCACTCGCACTGTACGTCGAACGCTCGGTCCGGAGCTTCAACAACCACGTCTCTTCACGATCTCCTCCGGCCTCTTTCTCCCTGGCTCCACCTCTTCCGGTCAAGATCCAGATTTCCGGTCACGTTTTTACCAGGAGCGCTTTTAAATCTTTTAACTATAATAACCCTTTCCCTTCAACCACAATCACCAGTATACTTAGAATCAACAACAATAATCATCATAACAACCCTTAGGGCCGAATCCGTAACAGTGTGTATGAATGATCTGGTGTGTTTTGTTGGTGAGTGGTGAAGGGTATAAAGGTGGGTGTTTGAGTGTTCCACCATGTTTGTTTGGTGCTGTGGATTCTGGATGTGGAGGTGTTGTTGTTGTAGTCTGCGTTCGCACTGGCTGGGGGTGGGGGTATGTACGCATCCCCTGCTGGCCCACCTTAGCTGACCGTATCGAGGTTGAAGGGCCTAAACGGGATGATGCTGCGGACCTCGACTGAGGACCCGGTCAGTGCGGCACACTTGTGACCAGGTGTGTTTTGAACTTACATATATATATATATATATTGTTGCGGATATGAGGACTGTATTTTTTTTGATTGTGTTGTATTGTGGTAAATTGGTGATGAATATTGCTTGAGTCTGCGCCTCCTGCCTCCGGAGCTGTGTAAAGGTCAAAAGGGCGTCCCATAATTAGTCCACAAGCATACACGTCAGCCAATAATAGAATACCCCTGTTCGATAGTTATATCTTATTCTGTGTTTTAGGGTAAGGCTGTGTCGCCCATTAATTGAAATACTCCATTGCACCAGTGAAAGAAATAGATTCCCTTCATTCCCATTCCCAAAACCTCCATTCCCCCTTTTCGTCGATTGGCAATTACCTCCCCTCCAATAGCCGCCATTGACCACGAGGCAGGGTCGGAGAAGAAAGGCGTGTCTCCACCTCGTCATAGAGGGGAGGAGTGAGCCAGCCCCACTCGACCAACCATGAGCCAGGGGTTTGGCTAGGGAGGGCGGAGGAAGAGCTATCGGGGAGGTTCGCAAAGGTT
This sequence comes from Myxine glutinosa, assembly GCF_964187855.1. Classification (NCBI taxonomy): domain Eukaryota; kingdom Metazoa; phylum Chordata; class Myxini; order Myxiniformes; family Myxinidae; genus Myxine; species Myxine glutinosa. Next base: position 64,605 of record NW_027618180.1, on the reverse strand, counting down.
GAGGGGCGGGGCCTATATAACCCACGGCAGGGCGTTTCCCAAGGCAGATGAGCTTTTACAGGCAGACGAGAGGGAGTCCAAGCCGTTGAGACGAGACGAGGTCCAAGGCAGATGAGCTGAGAAGAGAGAGGGTCCAAGAAAGAGCTGAGTTGTGAGGTCCAACAAGCAGAGATCATTCAAGGAAGCACCAAGCCTGCTATTCGTCACCTTGCTCGCGAGCGGCAGCGTCTACAGCAGCAGCAGCAACAACGCTCGCCAACCGCTTAGGGACCTGGACGGCAGTTCGGAGCAAGGCCGCGAAGGAACGGCGGCTGCCCAACGTGCGGATCGTGCTGCCGGACCCAGTGGACTTTCCTCTCCTTCCAGCCAATTCCTGTCATCATTCCCCGTGTGAGTCGTCTTCGTTTGTTCTGTCCTGGGTAGGTAATTAAGTCTGTATAAGCTAAAGATTGCACTGTGTCACCTGCGTCTTATGTGTTGTAAATAAACGTGACTGCTTGCTTCCTACTTATATGTGTAAATAATAAATCCAATTACTCTTCTGTCCGTCTTCTCGTCTTATTCCTTTTCCTCTTTGCATTCGGTCGTTTTAGAGTTTTCCAGATTGGGCAGCTGCGGTGCGATACGGCCAAAGTTTGGGGTGAATCGGGTGAGTTGGGGAAGAATCGGGGGAACTGTTAGGTCGCGGTAATACACCACCGCTCGGTCAAAATAACATCTTGTCCGCGACCCGCAACAATATATACAGTGAAACCTTGACTTACGAGTGCACCAACTTACGAGTTTTCCGAGATACGAGCCGTCGCTCGGGCGGTTTTTTGCTTTGTGATGCGAGCCGAGATCTGAGTTACGAGCTTACGCCACCCGCCACTAGGTGGCCCAACGAGCGTTCAGGTCACGTGGTTATCTTGCCGTGCAAGCATCTCTGCCTTATATCGCTGCTGCTTTGTTTTCGCATGTTGGTTATTTTGGAAAATTTCTTAGTTTTATCCATGGGTCCTAAGAAATTGAGTGGCAAGGGCAGTACTGAGAAGAAGAAGAGGATGATGTGCTTGGATATAAAACACGCAATCGTCGAAAAACATGAGCGAGGTGTGCGTGTTGTCGACTTGGCGAGGCAGTACGATCGTAGCAGTACGATCGAAACATTTTGAAAGGGAGGAAGAAACAAACCTCGTTGGACAGGTTTTTATTGAAACGCCCTGCAAGTGAAAGCGAGGAAAGTGTGGCGAAAAAGGCAAAAGTCATCTCCTCCACCTCCACCAGCATCTTTGTCTGATCTTCAAGGTAAATACACTTAATAAAACCAGTTTATTTCTTTACATTGTGGCGGACACGGAAGCTCACTGGCGTGGTGACATCATTCCGCGCACCAACTGGGCGGCGGCCACGCCGAGGGGTAGGCGTGGCCTCAGGATATACACCGGGCGCGCAGCCCGGAGCGCGCCAGTGTTACAGTGAGCTCTTGAATAAAGACTCTTACAAATTACCGCGTTGTCCGCTTCCTCCTTGTTTACAAGCAGCGCGCGTAACGCCGCTTATTATGTACAGTATATACGAGGTCGTGCTTGTTTATACATTATTTGTTATTTATAAAGTACATTTTTCTTATTTAAAAACACGTAACAAAAAAAATTGGTGTGGTTATTTGGGGGCTGGAACGGATTAATAGCATTTCAATGCATTTTAATGGGGAAATTTAATTTGAGAAACGAGCAAATTGAGTTACGAGCTCGGTCACAGAACGAATTAAACTCGTAAGTCAAGGTTTCACTGTATGTATATATATATATATATATATATATATATATATATATATATATATATATATATATATATATATATATATATATATATATATATATATCTTCTATATATAAAGGAGGAGTGTCTGTGTGTGTGTGTGTGTGTGTGTGTGTCTGTCTGGATGTCCGCTTATAACTCAAGAACTACACATCGGAGTAAAGTTTTAGACACAGATTCGGAATCAGCATAAAATCCTGGTGGTTATAGGCAACTTTATATTTTAATATCAATGGTTTAAAAAACCGCGCCAGCTGCAATTCCATGGTGTAGTTTGTGGCGGCGCTCTTGCCCCTTTCCGATCCCGCGGTTGCGCGTACGTACAGTATACTGTACGTACATATTTATATATTTTTAATGTGCTTTTTATTGTATTTTAAATTGTTTTTTAGCTTCTTTTATTGTTAATTTATGTACTATTGTATTTATTTTTAATATATTTTTAAGGAAAACAAATGTTTTCACGTCCGTAGGAGTGACGTAAAGTCGCACATAATGACAAAATCGTGCCATTTTTTCTAGCCAAGAACGAATAAACAGTAGTTGAGATTTTATTCGAATTCGAATTCCATTAAATTTCAACTGTTGGAAACAATAATTATTTCAACTGTTGGAAATTGAAATAATTATTGTTTCCAACAGTTGAAATTTAATGGAATTCGAATTCGAATAAAATCTCAACTAAAAAAAAAAACGTCGCGTTTTAAAATTATGACGTCATCAGCGTATTTCGGAACGTTAATTTTTCAACTTCATATTCGGAATCATTACGTCCCAGAGCAACGACAGCACACCTTAAATGTTTAAAAAACCTTCGGGTTTTAAAATTATGACGTCATCAGCGTATTTCGTAACGTTAATTTTTCAACTTTGCCGACAATGACTTCCGACTTCCGGGTTCGGAATGCGGGACCAATGCCATTTGACAGCGAATAAAAAATAAATGCGACATTCAATTGACGACAATGACTTCCGACTTGACTCCCCCCTCCCCCTCCCCCCTGCCCTTCTCCCCTCCCCCTCCCCCTCCACTCCCCCCCTCCCATCCCCCCATGGCCCTCCCTTTCCCCCATACCCCTCCCCTCTCCTCCTCCCTTGCTCCTCCCCCTCCCCCCTCCTCCTCCCCTCCCCATCCCCCCCTCTTCTCTCCTCTCCTCTCCTCCTCCCCCTCTTCTCCCCTCCCCCCTCCCCTCCCCCTTGCTCCTCCCCCTCCCCCCTCTTCTCTCCTCTCCCTCCCCCCCTCTTCTCTCCTTTCCTCCTCCCCCTCCCCTCACCCCCTTCCCATCCCCCTCCCCCTCCCCCCCTTTCTCCCTTCCCCTCCACTCCCCCCTCTTCCCCCCATGCCCCTCCCTTTCCCCCCTCCCCCTCCACCCTACCCCCCTTGCCCCTCCCCCTCCCATCCCTCCCCCTCCCCACCCCCCTCTTCTCTCCTCTCCTCCTCCCCCTCCCCCCCTCTTCTCCCCTCTCCCCCTCTTCTCCCCTCCCCACCCTCTCCTCCCCTCCCCCCCCCGTTCCCTTCCCCTCCCCTTCCTCCCCCCCTCCCTTCCCCTGCCCGGCAATGCCGGGTACTTCCCATGGCCAGCTGTACGTGGGCTGCTCGAGGGTTGGAAAACCAAGCAATCTTTATGACTTGGCACCAAGTAAGAAAACCAGAAATGTTGTACACCAAGAGGTTTTGAGAAATTGAAAATTGACAAAACGTCATGTAGGAAATGTACTGTGATATTGCTCTAGAATATATATGTTCTTTTCATCATATATTTGTCTTATTCTTATTCAACCCGGGCGAAGCCGGGTACCTCAGCTAGTATATATATATATATATATATATATATATATATATATATATATATATATATATATATATATATATACATATATATATAAATGTATATTGTATATTGTCCTGTCACTCACGATTAAGACCGCCGGATGACGAATAGCTATGTTTTTCTTTACTCCCGAAGTGACCTTCCGAATTTTTGGCGGTTATGACGTACGCAAGATGGAGGCTGCGAGGCGTTTACCTGACCTGAATGGAACAAAAGCAACACGGGTTTATTCCCAAACCCATGAACAAAAACACGACAGTAAATTCAACAAATATGAATTTAATGAAAATAAACCATGGAATTAAAATGAGTGCTGAGGTAAAACTAAAATTCTATTTTGATGTACCTCCATGCAGTTACAAATACAATACAGGGGAAAACAAGTAATATAATTAAAATGTTCCCTTTCGGCACTTAACTGGCCCCAATGGGTCCTATTAGGAGGTTGATGGCTGTTGAGGTTCGATGCCACACAGGCGGGAACTTGGCAAGATGGCGACGGCCGACGAAGGGCCCGCGCGTCGAAGGTGCCCAGAGCCGTGGGGCCGGTCTTGAAGACAGCCCTCTCTCTTTTTTGTCTCTCAACGTTTCCCCTCTTTCTCATCCCCGGGAAGGACAACGCAGCTAAACGGCGGCCTCTCAGAGCCCAGCCGTCCAAGCAACAGAAACGCTTCTTCTCTTCAGAAGAAAAGATAATGGCCGCCTGCTTCACTGCCACTCGCTCTCTCCTTTTCCACAGCTTCAAGAGCTAATGGCCAAGTTTCTTGCTGTCCCCATGCTCTCCCTCCCCGGACCAATTGCGTCACTCGGGAGGCATGGCCTGCCAGCCTTTCTCCACCCCATCCCCCTCCATCACACCACTCTGGGGGCGTGGCCTTTTTCCTTATTAGGTCCATTGGGGGGGGGGGGGCTTGCCCCGACCACCTCTGCTTGGGGTCTTTCCAGCATGGTAAATGTTCCAGATGTCCCAGATGACCCAAAAGTCCCTGAGGAACAAAAATACCCAGATGACCCAAAAGTCCATGAGGACCCAAAAGACCCAAAAGTCCCTGAACACCCATAAGTCCCCAAGGACCCAAAAGTCTCCAAGGACCCAAAAGTCCTCAAGGACCCAAAAGGCTCCAAGGACACGAAAGACCCATATGACCAAAAGGTCCCAATGAACCAAACGTCCCTGAGTACCCAAAAAACCCAGATGACCCAAAAGTCCCAGAGGACTCGGAAGACCCAAAAGTCCCCAAGGACCCAAAAGACCGAGATGATCCAAAAGTTCCCGAAGATCCAAAAGACCCAGATGACCAAAAAGTCCCAATGAACCAAAAGTTCCTGAGTACCCCAAAAATTCCAAAATTCCAGCCCAGATAGGACCCCATTATCTGCCAGCTGAGCACCTTTGTAACAACTGTTATTGGCGATGGCAGGTCATATTGGTAGAGATCCACCAGGTCACTAATGACTTCTGTGTCTACTGTCCCAAACGCTAATCACAGGTGGGATGAGATGCAGTGCCTGTGTGTCCCATCTTGTGTGCTCAGTTAAAAGCGGGTCTGTAGTTCTATGAGCAGGTTCTAAATCCTTGGCCAGAGTCAGCAGCGATAGAAATGTCATTGGAGAAGAGGCACCAGATGTCGAGTCGCATGATGGTGCTGGTAGGGTGGCTCAGTTTCCATGGCCGGAAAAGATGACAGCTGGGACTCTAAAGGTTGTGTACAACTTGAAACTGTAGCATGTGGCTCGTTTGCTTTCTTATTGGCATTTTTGTCCAAAGAGGTAGCTCATGGCATGCAATATGTAAAAATGAATGCACGTCTGAGTCTGATAGGCCGGATCTGGATTTGTATCCCACTGATAGGCCAGATCTGGATTCGGACCTCAACCAAAAGCTAATATGCTTGTTCTTGTCGCTTAACCAACTCATTCACCAAGTTTTGTTATCCACAACTTTTTGTCATCCACAACTTTTTGAAATATCATGATGTATATTATTTTTGGCCCCATATCAATTTTGAAGAATCACTTTAAAATTTAAAAAAATTCTCGTATCTGGATCTGGATTCTTTTGGGTCTTCACCAAAATCGAATCGCCTTTGTCCCTGTCACACACACAACCACTCCACCAAGTTTCGACCGAATCCACCCATAACTCTTTGAAATATCATGCGATGCATCGAATTGGCCAGATCGCACGCCATTGTGAAGAATCAAAAATTCTCGTATCCGGATCCGCATTCGGATCTTCATCATAATCTAATCAATTCCTCTTTGGTACACACACAACCCATCCACCAGGTTAAATCCAAAAACCATCAATACTTTTTTTATATATCCTGCACACAAACTGACAGGATTGAAAACATTACCTCCGTCCATTGCAGATGGTGGAAGTATGGTAGTGGTGGAGGGAGGATGAGGTGGGGATGGGGATGGAGGGGGCTTCACATGCAGCGGATGAACGCCATCCCTCCTCCCTCCCCCCGGATCCACAACTAGAACAAGGACGTCGGTAGATCTGTGGAAGGGAGAGGACGAGGTTGATATATAACAAATGGACACCACTAGGAATTTCTGGAATGATGTTGGAGATTGAAAGAGGTGGATTTGGGGTGTATTAACAATGGGGGGATGGAGAGGGGTAGATTACCACTAACGGTAACGGTAATTACCACTGTTAACATATTGGCTTTTACACCACCCGATCTAACACGTTGCATTAGTTATTAGTGCCTGTTGTTTGTGTCCTTTACGACGTCCTTAAAAACAGTAAATTTCCTGTTTGGAATGATTTTCAATTTTGTTTGACAGGCAGTGAGAAAAATGATCCCACACCTCTCTGCGCATGTGCAATCGGGACGAATTTAGAGCCAGAATAATGCTAAAATTTAGGTTCGTTTTCTGATTCATTTTCCGATTCGTGTTCAAAACGTAACACTCAATTAAAATTACGTTTTTCTTCGATCATAAACTGACGTTTGTGGATTGACAGACGGACGGACAGAAGTGAAGTAATTGCTTAACCCCGCTTTTCAGTACGTGTGTGCAGGGTAATGATGCCAGTGAAGAAGACAAAGAGGCTTTCAGGCAGAAATAGCCAAAGCTGTAGAGGAAACAATGCACCATGATGTACTCTGTGTAATGGGGTGTTTAACTGAAAAAGTGGGAGAGTAGAATACTGAGCGTGAATGGACTTTTTGAAAACATGGACTTGGTCTACAAAATGATAATGGGAAAATATTAGAGAAATTATGTGAAACAAATGGGCTTTGTATAGGAAGAATGCTGTTTCCATACAAGAATATTGACAAAACATGGAGATCGCCAATGAAATAAGTGAAAACCAGATACTAGATCATTTCATGGCAAGAGGGATGTGGAGAAGGTCTCCAACAGACATGAGGATTAGAGGGGTGCTGAAATATTTAATGACCATTTGCTCGATGCGCATCTTTAACTCAAAATAAGGAAGGCAGGGGCACCTGTACAAAGGCTAAAGAGATTTGATATTGATAAATTAAAGGACAGAGAAGTACAGAATATACTAGAACGGCACTCGGTAGAGCGCATACCTCCGCCAGGCTGAACAGTTTACGTTTTGTATCCCAATGATAGGCCGGATTTATATTCGGACCTGGACCAAAATCTAATCGGCTTGTTCTTGTCACACACCCAATCTATTCACCAAGTTTCGTTTAAATCCGCCCACAACTTTTTGAGATATCCTGCTATTATCGTTTTTGGCCCGATCTCCCAATGGTGAAGAATCACTTAAAAAATTCTAGTAGCCGGATCCGAATCTTCACCAAAATCTAATCATTTCGTCCTTGTCATGCACCCAACCTTTCCATCAAATGTCGGCCGAATCCGTCCACAAGTTTTTGCGATATCTTGTTCACAGACAGAGACAAACAGACACAGGGGTGAAAAAATAATCTCCATCCACCTTAGGTGGCGGAGGTAATAAAATGTGGAAATGCAAAGCAGATTTGCAGTTCCAGAAAAAAAGCAATGGGATTGACTTTGAAGTAATGGATGATGCTTGTCTCAAGTTTCAGATTTTTAACCACTGCAAAATTAGTTATATTATTTGTCTGGGAATCAAGCAAAGTAACCAATGGCATTGCACATAAACGAGAATCCTTGGGAGATCTCGCGAGATCTTGGAGACTGCGGCAGGGATTTTCGAAGCTCCACACGGTCTCCACGTTTTCAAAGTTAAGTCTGTTCACAATTGTATTTTGTCGAAACTGTATTTATCTTTCGGTGTGTGAAGTTATAGTGTGCGCCTTGGATGTTTCTCGGTGTTTATCTTTCATAAATTAATCGTCTGTTTGCCGCGTCGCGAGCAAGGCCTTTGCCGCGTCGCGAGCGATTTGAAATCGAAGTTAAGTAATTGTTCCCATTTGTATTTTCGTTATAACTGTATTTATTTTATAGTATGTGTACGTATATTGTGTCCCAAGGAAGATTTTCGGTGCAGGTCTTTCATACCTGTATTGAAAATCGTGTTAATTCGTGTCGTGTCTTGAGGCCTTGTACAGTGTACAACCTTGAGGCTTTGTTTTTCTCTCAGCGGTCCGTCGTTTGTGCTCCAATAACTTTCGTTCTCTGCTTTTCCCAGTCTTTTCACCCCATAGCCTACTTCCTTGTGTAAATCTCAACTCAAAAAAAACAAAAAAAAACATTTCTTCTCTGTTCTTATTCTTTGTTCTCATTCGTTTATTCATTCTTATTCGTTCGTTCGTTCTTCGACCACGTGTTTCTCCCCCATTTCCCCAGATAGTTTTCACTGTTATTAACCTTCAATGTTTACACTTGCCCCTCAAGTTCTGTATTCCATCATATATTATAACACCTTTTTCTTCTTCTTCTTTAAAAGGCTGCTTTCGACTTGCTTACCAAATCTATTCATCCCAAAAAAAATTCCATCTCTTATAGTGCCTTTTTTCTACATTCCCTAAACTCTCCTGCACTCCATCCTCCATCCAGCATCCTTAAACGTATTTTTAACTCGAAGGTCACAAGAAACTCATTTTGCAATAAATGTTCGTTTCCCATTAATCGTACACTTTCTAAAATCCAATCTCACCCCTCCCCTCCAAATCTTCCCAATAACCCCTCCCCTCCAAATCTTCCCCATCACCCATCCCTTTCAAATCTCCCCCCTTGCCCCCTCCCTCCTAAACTACCCCCTCACCCCTCCCCTCCAAGACACCCCCTCGCCCCTCCCCTCCTAGACTCCTCCCTCACCCCTCCCCTCCAAATCTCCCCCATATCCCATCCCTTTCAAATCCCTCCCCTGGTCCCTTCCCTCCCAAACTCCCCCCTCGCCCCTCCCCTTCAAATCTCCCCACCCTCATTTCTTCTCAATTTCCCCCCTCTCACTCCCCCTCCTCAAAGCGTCCGCCCCGCTTCTTCCCCCTTCCAACTCTCACCTCCATCTCCCCCAACCTTCTGCCTCGCTCTTCCCCTCCTCAAATAACACCTCATTGTGCCTCACCCAATCACCATCAAACCTTTTGTCCGCCCCATCCTTCCCTTTCTCCGAGCTATTCTGAAATCTCTGACACACCTTCAACAGCTCTCCCTACCTCTTCCACCTCTTCCACATCTTACCCTACCCCTCCTCCCCCCTGTTCTGTATCCGATGCTCCCCCTTCCTCTTCATTAAAGGTATGGACCTCAAACATCCGGGGCCTTCGTTCAAACTTAACTGATCTCTCCATACAGGTTGCTTCTGTCAAACCAGACGTGATCTGCTTAACAGAAACTTTCCTCCTTCATGATGTCTCTGATTCCTTAGTATCTCTCCCGGGTTACTCCCTCCTCCGGTATGATAGACCTGAGCCTCGTCCTGGAGGTGGGGTTGCTATCTTTATCAAAAACTCTCTTCCTCACTCGCCCTGCACTGCACTCTCTCCACCTCACCCCCAGGAATACCTCTGGCTATGGCTTCCCCTTCGCTCCCACCTCTTGTTCATATGTGTGTTGTACCGTCCACCAAACAGTGATGACTCCATCTACATCTCGCTGTCTGATAATATGGACCAACTTCTATCTACTCATCCCAACTCTCTCTTCCTCATATGTGGTGATTTCAATTGTCACCATGCCAGTTGGCTGGGTGTGGGTACCTCTCTCACCAGCCATGGCTCCTCAGCAAAGGACTTCTGCGACTCATTGGGACTGACACAATCTGTCAATTTCCCGACCCGGATCTCAGTCAACGGAGCATCTTCTCTTCTGGACTTGGTTATGACTAACTTCCCTGAAAATGTCTGCTGCTCTTCTTCTGCTCCAATCGGATCATCTGATCATGTCCTTGTTAAAGTGGACATCTCTCTGACCATTCTCAGGGAGCCTGCTCAGCGTCGACGAGTCTGGCATTTCACTCAGGCCAACTGGCACGGTCTTCAAGCAGCCATCAATCATCTGGACTGGTCTCCCATCTCTACTGCCTCTGACATCAACTCATCCTGGGAATTCTTCCAAAGTAAATTGCTCTCTCTCATGCACAGATTTATCCCATCTCGTCTTCAGTTGTCATACCCTTCCTCCCGTCCATGGTACACGGAATCTTGTGGTGAGGCTATTGCCCAGAAACAACTTGCCTTCGTCTCCTGGAAAGCAAATCCAACGGAAGGAAATCTCATTTCCTTTCACAAAGCCCGAAACAAGTGTGTGTCCACCCTCAGGAGAGCCAGGAAACAATATCTCTCCGTTCTCAAGACCGAACTCTCTTATCTGTCTCCCTCTTCCAAATCCTGGTGGAGTCTGGTCAAATCTGTTTCTGGTGTTTGTTCCCTCTCCATCCCCTCCCTTACCTCAAACGGCTACACAGCTGACTCCGCACGTGAAAAACCTGAATGCCTCAACTCTGTGTTTGCTTCTAAATATTGTGTCCCAAACCCATCCCTCTCTGTACCCACCATACCCAGTCGTACCCAGCTGCTCCTGGACTCCTGGACCCTCGACTCTGATTCTGCAACTGGCCCTGACGGCATCAGCCCACGGGTCCTAAAATCATGTTCTTCCACTCTTTCACTCCCTCTTTCTGTTCTCTTCACCCTCTCTTTTGCTCAAGGTCATCTGCCATCTGCTTGGAAATCAGCCAACATAACCGCTTTGCACAAGAAAGGTGCAAAAACAGATCCTAGCAACTACAGACCAATCAGCCTTCTCCCAGTTATCAGCAAGGTCATGGAATCCATCATTGCTTCGGATATGAAATCTTTCCTCTTCTCCAATGGCTTGATCTCTGATCATCAATTTGGTTTCAGACCAGGTCACTCTACTCTGGACATGCTGCTTCTGCTGTCTCAACAATGGATGGAGGTCCTCAATGCCAAACAGGAAATTAGACCTGTCTCCCTCGACATATCACGTGCCTTCGATACGGTCTGGCACCCCGCTCTGCTCACCAAACTCTCCTCCTTTGGTATCCATGGAAATCTCCACGCATGGCTGGCGGACTTCCTCTCTAGTCATCGTCAACGTGTGGCCCTGAATGGGTTTCTCTCATCTCCTCTTCCTGTTCAGGCTGGAGTTCCCCAAGGCAGTGTTCTGGGCCCTGTGCTTTTTCTGGTCTTCATCAATGATCTCTCTGACTCTCTTGAAAATCCTCTCTATCTCTTTGCTGATGACTCCACTCTCTGCCGCTTCATTCCTCATCCCTCAGATCGGCAGTCTGCAGCCTCCTCACTGTCTGCAGACCTGGACAAAATCACAGACTGGGCAAACAAGTGGAACATGTCTTTCAATCCTGACAAATCTCACACTCTTACGATGTCTCTCCGAAAAGACCGACTGGACAACCCTCCCATCTACCTTCTGAATAATCCTCTCCAAGAAGTTCTGTCACTCAAGCTTTTGGGTCTCACTATCTGCTATGATCTTTCCTGGGAAAACCACATTTCCAAGCTGGCCTCCAAAGCCAGTCGTCGACTGGGCATCCTCCGTCGTGCGAAGTCCTTCCTTGGCACACCTGAGCTCCTCACCACATACAAGGCTTTCATCCGCAGCTCAATGGAGTACTGCTCTCCCCTCTGGGCTGCTGCTCCTGCCTCACACCTAGCTCGTCTTCACGCTGTTGAAACCAAAGCGTTCAGAATCATTGGAATCTCCCGCGATGACGCTATCTCCGAGGGCCTTTCACTTAATCACCGCAGGCAGGTTGGTGGTCTTTCCGTCTTCTACCGACTCCTCTCCGGCCTTGCTCCCCCAGCTCTCTCTGGGCTCTGTCCCCCAAATATTCCTGCAGGTCGCACAAGATCTGCCTGCAACCCTCTTATGGTTAAACTGCCAAAATCAAGACTCTCTGCTCACCTTCACTCCTTCATTCCTCTTTTCTCCCGCCTCTGGAACAAACTCCCTCACTCTCTTCAATCCCACTCCTCCCTCCAGGTCTTTAAAACGGCTGTTCACCACCATCTCTTATCTTCTCCAATCCAAAACCTTGATCTTTTCTACCCCCGCTGATTTCAACCCAAATCCACTTTTTTTAGGTGACTTTTGACTTCTTTCCTGGAAGTCCTTGGTGTCCTTGCGTTTTATACCTATCCTGCCTCCCCCCAGGCCCTCTCCCTCCAAAAACATCTCCCGATGTCCCTGCTCTCAAATGTTGTGTTTGTGTGCTTCCTCCCCTTCTCTCCCCATCTTGTCGACCGCTCCCCTTTTTATATACTTTGTTTGCTTGTTTGTTTGATTTGTTTGTTTGATAAATGTTAGCTCTTTCACGAGCCTCGACTCTGTATACAAAAAAAAAAAAAAAAAATCCTTTATTTATAGCTGTCACAAATTTTTTTTTGTTAATCTTCTAGCCAGATATAGTGAGCAACAGGGAGACGTAAAGAAGTTCTGAATGGAATAACACCATGGAGGAAATTATAATGAGGGTGGTGGAGATGGATTTGGCAAGTACTGTGGATGACCTGAAGAGACCGGGCAGAGTATAGTGGAATAGGAGCTGATGGAGCGAGAGCCACCTGGATGGTGATCAGTCAGTGGGCCCAGGACACAACAAAAGTGGCACGAGCTCCTCAAGAGGCTCCATGTGCCTCCAGGCAAGACAGGATCTTAAGCAACCGAGAAATACATATGTTGAATCTGCCTTGAGATTCTTATTTGCTAACGGAGATGCCTTAGCCTGGTAGTGCGACAACAAAGTTGCGAACTCCTGGGGAACCATGGAATAATGACAGGTGTGCTTTGGTTGCTCACAAGCAATGATTATATTCAAGCATTGGTGTAGAAAAAGAAAATGGCAACCATTTCTTTGATTTCCTTTATTTTGTTTCATTTTGGCAGGTTTACTATTGGGAGAGGGATGTTTTGAGATTTTTTTTGCATTTGGAGGTCCCAGTAAAGTGGCTTTCACATTACTTTTTACCACCGCCATTGAAGGTGGATGGAGGTTATGTTTTCACCTCTTTCTGTCTGTTTGTCTGTGAACAAGATATCTCAAAAAGTTGTGGACGGATTCGAACAAAAATTTGTAGCGAGATAGCTTATGTGACAAGGACGAAATGATTCGATTTTGGTGAAGATCTGGATTCCGATCTGGCTTAAATAATTTTTTAAGTGATTCTTCACCATTGGGAATATATTATACACATTCATTCATTCATTCATATTCATTCATTCTTCACCATTGGGAAATGGGGCCAAAAACGATATATAGAAGGGTATCTCAAAAACTTGTTGACGGATTTGGACGAAACCTAGTGGATAGGTTATGTTTGTGACAAGGACTAATCGATTCGATTTTGGTGAAGATTTGATTTTGGATTCGGATACGAGAATTATTTAATTAATAAGTGATTCGTCACCATTGAGAGATAGGGCTAAAACCGATACATAGCACGATATCTCAAAAAGGTATGGACGGATTTGGACAAAACTTGGTGGACAGGTTGGGTGTGTGACTAGGACAAATAGATTCGATTTTGGTGAATATCTGAATATGGATTCGGATACGATAATTATTTAATTTTGTAAGTGATTTTATTCACCATTGAGCAATTGGGCTAAAACAACATATAGCAGGATATCTCAAAAATTTATGGACGGATTTGGACGAAACTTGGTGGACAGGTTTTGTGTTTGACAAGGACGAATCGATTCAATTTTGGTGAAGATCTGAATATGGATTCGGATATGGGAATTATTTAATTTTTAAGTGATTATTCACCATTGAGTCATTGGGCTGAAACCAACATATAGCAGGATATCTCAAAAAGTTATGGACAGATTTTTACGAAACGTGGTGGACCGGTTGTGTGTGTGACAAGGACGAATCGATTCAATTTTGGTGAAGATCCGGATCCGGATCCGGCCAGTATAATTTTTAAAGTGATTCTTCACCATTGAGAGCTCTGTCGAAAAGCGATATATAACATGATATTTAAAAAAGTTATGGACGAGTAATGACTAAACTTGACGGATGAGTTGGTTATGTGACAAGAATAAGCCGATTAGATTTTGGTTCAGGTCCGAATCCAGATCCGGCCTATCAATGGGATACAAAAAGTAAACTGTTCAGCTTGGTGGAGGTATGCTCTCCACCGAGTGCCGTTCTTGTCTTGAAACTGCTTTTGCAAGAACGGTATTCTGTGGCAGAGTACAGCACATTGTTACGTGGTCCCCTCGGTGAATACCTGGTCTCGGTGACCCCCGGACCGTGAGAGGAACTCCGCCAGCAAGCTGTATTATATATGCGCTTTCGCCACGCAATCCATATGAATTTCACCCAGGAGACAACTGATGTTCAAGGATATATTTCCAATGGTAATGATACCATACACTTTCAATGACACAACCACGGAGATTTTCCCCGAGCAATCAACAATACACAATCATCACCAATTCCCAATTCACAATCAATTCCCTATGATTAAGATGGCCATCTTATACATGTGTGTCCCGGTGAGTACTCACGACACCCTTTTGGTCTCGGTCCCGCACAATGTCTCTGGGCCCCTCCTGACCAAGATGATGGTCGCCGTCGCCGCACTCGGGCGGTTGAACGAACCCCGGGTGGACGTGTTTCCACCGGGCAGGTATCGTACCAGGCACCGTGGCTGCAGCCCCTCGTGGCCACGCGAAGCGGATACGGTAGAGCAAGCCAAACCCCACGCCGCTTGCAAGGCGCGTTAGGCCCCAACGTGCGACCCGCACGCGTCTGTTTGGACGGTGCCGCGAACGATGCCAGACGCGGGGTCGATGCGCGGCCCCACGTCAACTTGACGTCTCCACCGGGCAGGTACACGTCCCGGTAATTCCTCTCGCCAGACAGGCTTCGGAACGCTGCTTTTCCACGCAGCGCAAGGTCGATCCCACCTTTTTGTCGGAGCGGGGCGAGGAAGACTACTACTCGTCCCTTTTCCTCGTGTCTTTTTCTCTTCCGTTTCCGGTCACTTCCGTTTCCGGCCACTTGTTCAGAAGAGCTCCTGACCCTCCAATCACAACAACCCTTAATATACTACACACGGATAAGCAAAGACCTGAATGGTAATCCACATACATTCACATAAATATGTAACACTCCCCCCCTTCAAGAAAGAAAGTTTGAACCCAGCGAAAACTTTCTTTGCCGGCCAATTTGGAGAAACAAACCAGATAACTCAACCCCCCCACATTATCAGTTGCCCCCGGGCACAGTTATCACTTAAAAATAAAGCAACCAAAATTTCACCACAACCCCTCCAGATTACTCACTCTGGACTAAGCACCAGCAACGACATTGTCCCTGCCAAATCAAACTCCATCTCATGACCCTCTGACTTTGACCGCCAGTTTCTTGTGAATGAAGGTTAAGGGGTTGATCAAAGATCCAAAGTTAAGCCACCCGATAGCACTTTTTCTGGGAGGCCAAGCCGAGTATTCACTACATGGATGCCTTTAGGAACGTGGAGTTCACGGTTAGTCCGTGCAGGAAAGTTCTCTACATGGGCGCCTTGAGGAACGTGGAGTTCACGGTTAGTCCGTGCATGAAAGTTCACTACATGGACGCCTTTAGGAACGGCGTTCACGGTTAATCCGTGTAGGAATCTTGGCTCGGCGGCTCCGCCGCATTCAGTGCTTCAACTTCTCAGAACTTCCCTAATAATTAGGGTGGGACCACTTGTCCCTGTAGTCCCATGAATAGCGGTCTCCTTCTCGGCCACTACTTTGCCAATCCTTCCTTCGGGAGCGGCCGTAACTCCGGGAGCCTACATAATAATATTGATTGCGGCCACCACCAAAACTACCGCCCCGTTGTTCTCTCCTGTAGACCTCTCGACGCCTACGAAATGCCTTCCCTACTGTTATGGTCCGACCCTCCAAATCCTTGCCATTCCAATTCTTCTCTGCCTCTCTGGCGTCTTTTGTGCTGGCAAACGTGACAAAGCCGAACCCTCTTGACTGTTGCGTTTCCCAGTCTCTTACCAACCGCACTTCCACCAGCGGCCCATATCTGTTGAAGACAGAGGTCAGAACTTCTTCCTCTGTTTTGAAGTTCAGTCCCCCTACAAATAACTTGGCACTTTTGTCGCCATCCCGAGCTGGTGTGGCGTTATTTTCCCTGCTGGGCTCTTTACCAACCCTCAGGTTACCATAAACTTGACCCCCGGCCAAATCATTCCCGATAACCACAGATACACCCTCTACAGGAAGCGTGGCTTGTAAACCGACGGTGACCGGTCCTGACACCAAATCGGACTCCAAATGGATGACATGAAGGGGAGCACTAACACCGCCCCCGATCCCCTGTAAACGAACACTATCCCCCGTTGCCGTCTCCTCGGACCATGGCAAAATGCCTTCAAGCATTAAAGATTGATGTGCCCCTGTGTCCCTCAATATCCTAACCGGTTTCCGGTTAGTCGAGGCTCCATCCCGTGACACAAACCCCTCTGAAATAAATGGTTGGTAACCCTTTTGATGGCGATTTCTCACAATGGCCATTGCGTTTGGAGTCGTAGTAGTCGGACTCCGCTCTGGGTCTTCGCTTTTCATGCGGTAACAACTGGACATCAAGTGTCCAGGTTTCTTGCAAAAAGCGCAAGTAGGCCCGGAGGAAAAACTCGTGGTCTGCCTCGGGCCCCCCGAACTATAAGTTTGTCTTGGGCCCGCATCCCTCTGATTTCGAACAGGTGGGGTATCATAGTTGTCCCCATAATCATCTCGAGGCCGCCGCCATGTATGGTCGTTCTCCGCACCTGCTGTTCCCCACCTCCCCTGCGGAGATCTAGGCGAGGAGTTAGGTTCGTGGACCCCTATTCGGTGGGTTAAGGCATAATCATCTGCCATGGTGGCTGCGTCCCACAACTTTGGTACTTTCTTTTCCTGCAGGTACACTTTGATGTCCTCGTGGACACACTGCTGGAATTCCTCCACCAGGATCAAGTCCCGCAATGTCTCGAAGTCTTTCCCGACTCCTTTTGACTCACACCATCGATCAAACATATTTTCTTTCACTCTGGCAAACTCCACATGGGTCTCACTCTCCCTCTTCCTGGCATTCCTGAATTTTTGCCTGTAAGCTTCCGGAACCAACTCATACGCTTTGAGGATGTGCGTCTTCAGTACCTCATAATCTGCACATTGGTCCATTGGTAGCGCCGAATAAATTTCCTGAGCTTTCCCCACCAGCACACTTTGCACGAGTATGGTCCAGGCCTCCTCCGGCCAGTTTAATTGTCGAGCCACTTTCTCAAAGTGTGGAAAAAATTTCGCGACTTCTTTTTCACTGAACGGTGGAACCAGCCTCACATGTCTGCCCACATCCCAGGTTTTCTGGTAAGGTGTCGACCCCGTCAGCAAGGGTGGTGCCTCTCCCCGTTCTCTCATTAACTCCAGCTCCTTGAATTTAATTTCTTGCTGAAGCTCCATGTCACGTTCCTTTAATTCCCTTTCCGCTTTTCTCTCCTCTGCTTCGAGTTCCCTTGTTTTCATCCTTTCTTCTGCTTGTTTCTCTTCTCTCCTCTCTTCTGCTTTCCTTTCTTCTTCTGCTCTTTCCTTTTCTGCTTTCCTTTCTTCTTCTGCTAACCTTTCCTGGAGTTCTCGTTCCACTCTCCTTTCCTCTGCTTGTTTCTCTTCTCTCCTCGCTACTGCTTTCCTTTCTTCTTCTGCTCTTTCCTTTTCTGCTTTCCTTTCTTCTTCTTTTAACCTTTCCTGGAGTTCTCGTTCCACTCTCCTTTCCTCTGCTTGCTTCTCTTCTCTCCTCTCTTCTGCTTTCCTTTCTTCTTCTGCTCTTTCCTTTTCTGCTTTCCTTTCTTCTTCTTTAATCCGTTCCTGGCTCCGTAATTGCAACTCCAGTTTCCAGAGCTCAACATCTTCTGGTTCTTCGGGTAGCCACTCCCAGGCTAACTCGTCCCATGTTCCTAATCCCACCATAGATTGTATCACCGTGGCCTGCAACTCTGCCTTCCTCAAATTAGTTCGGACCTCCAAGTTAAAATGTTTGGCCAATTTCAAGAGGTCCGACTTTAGCAACGCTCGGAACTGCGCCTCACTCGGGGTTACCCCAAAGTTCTGTGCCACAAACGCCATGGTGCCTATCGTTAACACCTGTTAACCTTCACCCAAGACTTTACCCCAATTTCTCAAAAAAATTTACCAATTAATAATTAATTAATAAATTTTAATTAATAAAAAATTATTATTTTATTATTTTATACAATTTTAAATCCCGGACGTAGACCCAATTGCGAAACCGCAAATCGTAATTTGGACGAGCCCCCAATTCTGTTACGTGGTCCCCTCGGTGAATACCTGGTCTCGGTGACCCCCGGACCGTGAGAGGAACTCCGCCAGCAAGCTGTATTATATATGCGCTTTCGCCACGCAATCCATATGAATTTCACCCAGGAGACAACTGATGTTCAAGGATATATTTCCAATGGTAATGATACCATACACTTTCAATGACACAACCACGGAGATTTTCCCCGAGCAATCAACAATACACAATCATCACCAATTCCCAATTCACAATCAATTCCCTATGATTAAGATGGCCATCTTATACATGTGTGTCCCGGTGAGTACTCACGACACCCTTTTGGTCTCGGTCCCGCACAATGTCTCTGGGCCCCTCCTGACCAAGATGATGGTCGCCGTCGCCGCACTCGGGCGGTTGAACGAACCCCGGGTGGACGTGTTTCCACCGGGCAGGTATCGTACCAGGCACCGTGGCTGCAGCCCCTCGTGGCCACGCGAAGCGGATACGGTAGAGCAAGCCAAACCCCACGCCGCTTGCAAGGCGCGTTAGGCCCCAACGTGCGACCCGCACGCGTCTGTTTGGACGGTGCCGCGAACGATGCCAGACGCGGGGTCGATGCACGGCCCCACGTCAACTTGACGTCTCCACCGGGCAGGTACACGTCCCGGTAATTCCTCTCGCCAGACAGGCTTCGGAACGCCGCTTTTCCACGCAGCGCAAGGTCGATCCCACCTTTTTGTCGGAGCGGGGCGAGGAAGACTACTACTCGTCCCTTTTCCTCGTGTCTTTTTCTCTTCCGTTTCCGGTCACTTCCGTTTCCGGCCACTTGTTCAGAAGAGCTCCTGACCCTCCAATCACAACAACCCTTAATATACTACACACGGATAAGCAAAGACCTGAATGGTAATCCACATACATTCACATAAATATGTAACAACATGAACATGGTGGGGGAGGTGTGGGAATGGGGTGTGATTAGAATCACAACCAGTAGCTTGTTGGCTAAAGTTGCAATGTCATAGATATCATGCAATGGCTGTGTAACATGCAGTGGCAAAAATAAACCTAAAACTAACAAATGCATGTTCATGGTTGCTCAGAGCTAAGGAGATGAGGATATTGAAGTTTCAAACGGTTTTTATCCAGTACGATGCGCTATAATTTCCTTTTTTTTCTTCGCAAGCCAGTGCCGAATACAAACTCACATAGGCTGTTGCGAGTTTGGAGAGACAGGACACAAGGTAGCAGATGTTATCAGCTCGGTAGTGAAGTGTGCATTGTGCTGCCTTGAGCTCCTGTGCTCCATAACTTAGCTCAGGTTTAGTTTAGCTTTTGGAATAGAAATACATTTGCACCATCTCTATCTTCCTGACAAGGATTAGAGAATGACGAATCGACTTGTGTGGTTTTGTGTGGTTTAATGGCAACGTAGATTTGTATTCGATCCAAAATGGCTGCCGAACCACGTGACCAATGTCATTATTTTAATTCTCCCATACAATTTTTTGTGTAGATCACGCTCAATAAATTTTAAACTGAACAGATCAAGCATTCTCCTTGTCTAATTATGACGTCATAATGAAGGCACCGATGCCATTTTTCCATGGAGCCGAGCCATGTTTCAATTTTTTTTCTTCCATGGAGCGGTTTCGGAGATATAGAGGTGCAAAGTTTTTCGGTTTTTCCATGATGGCGCCCGTAACACGTGACCTATGACGTCATAATTATAAAAAATCTACAGGAGGAGATGCTCCTATGGCGAAAATTTCGTATCAGACCAACGTTTGCAGAGAAAAGCATACTCACGTTCTGTGCGGACAAACAGACAGACAAACAAATAAATGGTCAAAAATGCAGTGCCTCTCCTCTGGCGAGGGTAACAAGCTCCCGGAAGGATCTCATTGTTCCTTTATAAAGCTCCAACAGATGTATGATATAAAGAGCAAATAGAGCATTTGGACATGCATTTGTAGTAAAAATCATGCTGGATATTATTTGGTTTTCCTTTGCTTTCGATGATTTCATGCCCGCCGTTTCTTTGAAACGCATCGTTTCGGTGCAAAAACTTGGAAAAGGGAACAAACATAAGGCCTATTTAAAAAAAAAAAGGACTAAAAAAGAAAACTGCCCAGAGAGTAATTAAATGTCTGAATTTAATAGCTCCTTTAATCTTATTTCACACTCCAATTGCTTTTATGACTGATTCTTTCATAGTTAGCTAAACTTTTTTTTTTTTTTTTGCTCTGCGCGGTAAAAATCAAACACTCCATAAACAAGGGGCCAGTGAACAAGCAGCTTTGCACGAAATCTTTGTGCACCTTTCTCGAAGTCAGTTTCACAAATAATGGCCTTAATGACCTGTCAGTTCCACAAAGCTTGTGCAGCGTGTATAATTGTATCGATATCTAGAGGAAAGGTTTCTTAAGTCACATTCAAAGGCTGAGGTTGAAGACTGATGGCTTTATGATGTTTTACTATATCTGAATAATTATAATTTTTTCTAATTAGAAGAAGAATAGCCTGGTGTTGGCTTAGCGGTTAAGGTGCCGGCTTGGGATCCTGGGTTTGAATCCCGGTCGATCGCTAAATTAACGCCAGGGGGGTTGACTCAGCCTGTCATCCTTCCGAGGTCGGCAAATTGAGTACCAGTTCACTGTCGCAAAAAGGCGACGAACAGGGTTGGCGGCAGGAAGGGCATCCGGCCATAAAACATTGCTTCAAAAAGGGGACCACGGTGCCCAAATAAGGCCAACCCCTGCTCTGTGGGGAAAAATGGCCTCTAAAGGTGGTTCTTCTTTCTTCTTCTAATTAAAATAAATTCTTCTTCTAATTAAAAAAAACAAATGAAATTACGAAGGTTCGGAACTCAGCAGTTGAACGTTTATCTTAGCGACAGGACTAACAGTCCAGGAAGTAACCACCAGGTTTCAATCCTCAGTTGACTGATGAAGTTTTCACATTAGACCCTTTTTGGGGTTTATTAAATTGTGTGTCTAATTTTTTGTTATTGCTATATCACGTATGTTGCATAAACTTGTGGTTGAATATGTCCCATTTGCACTTACTGAAATATGTAGTTGTGAAAAATCACAAAGTATTTTAGTGCAGATTGATCAAACCATTACACAACATTGACATCTATAAATGTCATTGGTTCGTCGATTTCATGCAGTTTAAAAGGTTCCAAAATCTCTTTATGGCCTTTGGAAATATTTTAAAGACATTTGGGGATCAATTTCTCAATGAATTGCAAAGCTGTTTGACGTTCTACCGTACTGAGTAGAGCATTTTTGCAAATCAAAAGGATAATATATGAAGATGCACTTCTTGTTTGTTGACACTTAATTTAACACTTTAATATTTATTTTCTTCGAAACGTCGGCTCATTTTCCTCTGTTAAGCAAATACTGTACACGCATTCCTGTGGATAGACTGGTGATTCGTTCTCAAGTTTTGTCAGTGAACCATGATGAGATATTTACCTTTGTATTGAAACGTTCAACGACAATAACGAAGAAAAATGAAAAGAAAATGCAAAGAAAGGCTACAATCGTTAAAGAAAAGCTACTATAATGAGTTTTGTCAAGTGGTGACAATGAAAGGCTCAATTTAATTGTTAATGCTGAAATCTTGTGTTTAATGCCTTCTTTTACATCAAATTGTTTGTTGAATTGTGATGTGCACGATAAAAATGCTTGGGTGTTTCAATTTAATCGCTTTATTACTCCATGTTTGCGAAGTGAAAAGTGGGATTGAGCAATTGTTTCATGTCTGTCCACGAACATCGGTTTATGGTCGAGGAACAACTTCATTTAAATTGAATGTTATATTTTCAACGCTAATTGGCACGTGAATCGGAAAACAAACCTACCGTTTAACCGTACTTTGCCTATGAATGTCTAATCATAATCATGATGTAATGTATAATCGCGCATGCGGAGAGGAGTCAGATAATTTTTTACTCTGTCTGCCAGCCTGGCAGTCAAACAATATTGAAAATCATTCCAAATAGGAAACTTACTGTTTTCGAGTTTGAAGAACGTCATAAAAGACATACCACAGGTAAGGATAACTAATGTAACGGTAGATAGGGTGGTGTAATAGACACTGCATCAACGGTGTAATTAGTAAATTCCAGAATTAAATTTTTATGACCTTTACAATCTTTCTTTTATTTGAATTGAATTATGTACCTGAACACTGTGGAACACATGTCGCCTTCTTAATACTACCAAAAACCTCCAATTTAGCAGTATTTGGACATGTTAAATGGGGTGGTGTATAAGATTGCTTCAATAGCACTAAGCTTCTAGATTATTTTTTTTTAATGAGCTTAAAAGTCATTATTTTATTTCAATTGATGTATGTACTTAAACACTGTGGGGTAACGTGATCTATGAACTCTCTAGTTGTAGATGCGATGTGTGGTAAGACATGCATTGGGTGCAGAGCTATGAGTCACCGAGCAGATTGGCCTGATTGGAGGTTACCATGTAACTTTGCTTAATGGCAATGCATCCACTAGTAGAGCTGTGCTGTGCTAATAAGTGCTGTTCATTGCCTTGTGTTTTTCCTGCTTCAAATGAGAAAACAGCAGAAAATTCATTTATTAAAAAAACGATTTTCATATTCTCTAAACTAGCCTTTTAATGTACCGGATAACATAAATATATCTAATATATAAAAGTTTTTCTTAACCACTGACTGACTGATTGACTGACTGTCTGATATTAATGTTTGGTACCTTCTGGGTGCTGTAGAAAGCTGAAATTTGGCGTGCCGACGGACGTTGAAGCCAGTACACCGTGATAAATCACAGACCCATCAGAAAGTGTCCGTAAATGAAAATTTACGTTAAAAAAACCGTAAATGCATATATATATATATATATATATATATATATATATATATATACATACATAATTATATACCTCAATCAATATCCATAATTTGAAGATTGTAATTTCTATCGTTGTAAACTGTGAAATAAATATGACATAATGCCCATAATTGAAAAAAAAGAAAAAGTGTCTGTAAATGAATATTTACGTTAAAAAAAAAACATAAACACATCCCTAAAAAAAAAAAGCCTCAATCGACATCTAGCATTTGAAAATTATAATTTCTACAACTGTAAACTATGTACCAACGTACGAAGCATGGTTCATTGTTGCTTACACAATGTGTAAGGATACCCCGCTAGTATATCATAAAGGCTAAAGAGCCGATTTAAAAAAAAATAAAGGTAGGTGGGTTGATTGGTAACCTCCAACCAGGCAGGTAAGTGGGTAAGTGGGTTAATTCACATGCCCATTGATGAACATGTGGTCATATTTTGATCTGCTTTGTCCTTTGACTCGTGGAGAATATCTTCATTGTTATTATCTATCTATAATTCCAGTAATCTCTGTGTGTATGTTTGTATGTTTGTATGTTTGTATGTTTGTATGTTTGTATGTCTGTGACCGCTGTTTCTCGACAACCACGGGTCCGATATACTTGAAACTTGCCAGGTTTATTGCTGGGGACCCGAGGATGTGCCTTTTCAAGGTTTGAAATTAATCGGACAAGTGGTTCCCAAGGTATGGTCACCGTACTCGCAAGCCGTTCGCTTTGGCTTTGCGAATGGACCAAACCATTTCATGTAAATAGAGGGGGGAGTTCTACCGTACTCGCAAGCCGTTCGCTTTGGCTTTGCGAATGGACCAAACCATTTCATGTAAATAGAGGGGGGGGTTCTGTGGTCGTTACTGCCACGTGGTTTCAAAGTTTTTTTTTGTTGTTGTTGTTTGCACGCATGTTTTTTTGCACCCACGTACGGGCACGCCCTAGTCTATCTATAATTCCAGTAATCTCTGTGTGTATGTGTGTGTGTCTGTGTGTGTGTGTGTGTGTGTGTGTGTTTGTCTGTGACCGCTGTTTCTCGACAACCACGGGTCCGATCTAATTGAAACTTGCCAGATATATTGCTGGGGACCTGAGGATGTGCCTTTTCAAGGTTTCATATTAATCGGAGAAGTAGTTACCGAGCTATGGTCACCGTACTCGCAAGCCGTTCGCTTTGGCTTTGCGAATGGACCAAACCATTTCATGTAAATAGAGGGGGGGGGGGGTTCTGTGTTCGTTGCGAATGGACCAAACCATTTCATGTAAATAGAGGGGGGCGTTCTACCGTACTCGCAAGCCGTTCGCTTTGGCTTTGCGAATGGACCAAACCATTTCATGTAAATAGAGGGGGGGGGGGGGGGTTCTGTGGTCGTTACTGCCACGTGGTTTCAAAGTTTTTTTTTGTTGTTGTTGTTTGCACGCATGTTTTTTTGCACCCACGTACGGGCACGCCCTAGTCTATCTATAATTCCAGTAATCTCTGTGTGTATGTGTGTGTGTATGTGTGTGTGTATGTGTGTGTGTCTGTGTGTTTGTCTGTGACCGCTGTTTCTCGACAACCACGGGTCCGATATACTTGAAACTTGCCAGGTATATTGCTGGGGACCCGAGGATGTGCCTTTTCAAGGTTTGAAATTAATCGGACAAGTGGTTCCCAAGATATGGTCACCGTACTCGCAAGCCGTTCGCTTTGGCTTTGCGAATGGACCAAACCATTTCATGTAAATAGAGGGGGGGGTTCTGTGGTCGTTACTGCCACGTGGTTTCAAAGTTTTTTTTTGTTGTTGTTGTTGTTTGCACGCATGTTTTTTTGCACCCACGTACGGGCACGCCCTAGTAATGGGAACAAGGAGAAAAAGACATAAAATGTCATAGCCCCCGTGGTTTTTTAAATAGATTTAAAATGGAATTATACTCACCATTATGTTGTGCAATAAAGTTACACACATTAACAAAATGGCCGCCACTAAGCGATCTTTGTTCAAATTGCGAGAAAAAATGAATAGCAGTGGCTGCCAGTCAGCCATCTTTCATAAGGTTGTGAAACAAATGAACTGCAATGACCACTAGTCGGACATCTTTGATTGGATTACAAAAAAAAAATCCTCTGTGTTTGTATATTCTCATGTATTGTCTTTGTGCCAAGTTTGAACAAAATCAGTCATCTCCAAAATCAGTCCATGCATGTCTGAAAATGTTTGGGAACACACTTAAGTAACAAAATGGCTGCCAGTCAGCCATTTTGGATCTAATCACGTAAAAAAAATTGGCGTGCATATATAAGACATCATTCCTTATGTGTTTGTCAAGTTTGAACAAGATTGGTAAATGCATGAAATGGTTTTCACCCCTCAGCCCAATGGGCTAAGGGGTATTGTCGTCAGGGATGTCGTCCGGGCGGGCCGGCAGGCGTCCGGGCGTCCGTCAACTTTTGGTTTCTGTCAATTTCAAGGAGAATGGCTCGTCCGATTAAATCAATTTTTGCAGTGTGTGTTGGGGTTGAGTAGAGGAAGGTTGCTTTCGAAAATGGGCGCGCTGCGATTTTCAATATGGCCGCCACGGTAGCCATCTTGAAATTGGATTCCATCAATTTCAAGAACGGCTTGTCCGATTACATCCATTTTTGCAGTGTGTTTCGGGGTGGAGTAGAGGAAGGTTCCTTTCGAAAATGGGCGCGCTGCGATTTTCAATATGGCCGCCACGGTAGCCATCTTGAAATTGGTTTCCGTCAATTTCCAGCAGAACGGCTTGTCCGATTAAATCTATGTTTGCAGTGTGTGTTGGGTTTGAATAGAGGAAGGTTTCTTTCGAAAATGGGCGCGCTGCGATTTTCAATATGGCCGCCACGGCAGCCATCTTGAAATTGGTGTCCGTCAATTTCGAGCAGAACGGCTTGTCCGATGAAATCCATGTTTGCAGTGTGTGTTGGGGTTGAGTAGAGGAAGGTTCCTTTCGAAAATGGGTGCGCTGCGATTTTCAATATGGCCGCCACGGCTTCCTTTCACCATGCATGGGCTGAGGGGTTACGCCCGCTTTGTTTGTTTTGCCATCCGAGAAATGGTTTTTGAGGACGTGTTCAACATCAGGTTTTTACAACTAAAATGGCCGCCAGTGAGCCGTCTTTGAATGAATCGCGAAACAAGATGATGTGCATATGTACACTGGCATGTATTGTCATTATGCCACGTTTGAACAGAATCGGTCCATACATCTCCAAGATATGGCTCTGGCTAGACACACGAGACGCAATCCATAAGCCCCCGTTTCAGATTAAGTTCAATGGGTGCTAATAATAAGAGGACTTGTGAAGAAAAGGCTACTTCTCGATGGTGCATTCCTCACCTTGGACAAAGAGATGTGAAAGAAAAGAAACATGCCATATCTCTTGCATTGGCAGGAGACTTGCTAAATTAGCCCTCATTTCCTTCTCTCAAGGCCACGGCTCATAAATCTCTTACATCGGAAGAAGCATCCATGTTCATATTATCTACATGGTTCCCAAAGCCCTGATATGAGTGTCCGCCTCATTTATTTGTCCGATTTTCTGTCTTCAATGAATTACTTTGGTAATGTGGATGACAAGAAGTAAACACTTCAACGGAAATGTAAGGAAAATGCGCCAGAAGAAAAATGTAAGGATTATGTAAATTTTACAGATGTGCTTGGTGGAATGAAAATTATGATGAATATGAATAAAAATTAGTGTCATGGAATAGAGAACACAACATGAGCAAAGGAATGCAAATGTTGGGCAGACAGAAAAAAAGGTGAAACAAAGAAAGGAAGTAAATGTCAAAGACAAGTCAGCAGTTGGTGGCATGTCCATGCATTTTTGTATTTCACACCTGGTGATCCTCACATTTTACAAGGTGCACACACAGGCTGTTGGTTTGCAGGGCTCACAGCTCGTGGCTTTCCAGTATACATCACATTGATGACTCCCGTGTGAAAACTCAATAGTGGATTTACTATAGGGCCACTCTGGGAGCGACGTAAGCGCTGCCACAAATTTACGGCCCTAATTACACAGTACTGCATAGGTGCATAAAGCAGAGAGCTGGCATGGAGTAGAGCTGTTTTAGGAAGGGCCATTGGGGCAGCCCATCTATAATTTGTAAGTCCATATCCACTTTGTCGCAAGCCCTTTCTTGATGCATTTTAGTATTCTTAATCCGACTTCAGTGTGACCTGAGTAGTGAGTACCACATATATCCATTTCTTCTTCAATACTGCTCATTACCTTTCTATCTGAGAAGTTTTTTGTGATTTTTGTATGACAATGGGCATTATATATATGAATGAATCGGAAATTCAGGGACCTCCTCGGAAGGCTCTCTTCAGTGAAAGACACGTGAAAGCCCACTTGGAGTTTGCAAAAAAGCACCTAAAGGACTCTCAGACTGTGAGAAACAAGATTCTGTGGTCTGATGAAACCAAGATTGAACTGTTTGGCTTCCGTCTGGCCACCCTGCAAAGCCCAGATCGGTGGAGTGTTGCAGTGATGGTTGTCCTTCTGGAAGTTTCTCCCATCTCCACACAGGATCTCTGGAGCTCAGCCAGAGTGACCATCGGGTTCTTGGTCACCTCTCTTACCAAGGCCCTTCTCCCCCGATTGCTCAGTTTGGCCGGGCGGCCAGGTCTAGGAAGAGTCCTGGTTGTTCCAAACTTCTTCCATTTAAGAATTATGGAGGCCACTGTGCTCTTGGGAACCTTCATTGCAGCAGAGATTTTTTTGTAGGCTTCCCCAGATCTGTGCCTCGACACAATCCTGTCTCTGAGCTCTGCAGGCAGTTCCTTCGACCTCACGGCTTGGTTTTTGCTCTGATATGCATTGTCAGCTGTGAGACCTTATACAGACAGGTGTGTGCCTTTCCAAATCATGTCCAATCAATTGAATTTATCCCAGGTGGACTCCAATCAAGGTGGAGAAACATCTCAAAGATGATCAAAAGAAATGGGAGGCACATGAGCTAAATTTCAAGTGTCATAGCAAAGGGTATGAATACTTATATTATGTCAATGTGATATTTCAGTTTTTTCTTTTTAATA
Source organism: Myxine glutinosa (assembly GCF_964187855.1). Lineage (NCBI taxonomy): Eukaryota > Metazoa > Chordata > Myxini > Myxiniformes > Myxinidae > Myxine > Myxine glutinosa. The sequence goes on along the minus strand of NW_027618180.1, from coordinate 36,336 downwards.
AATTTGCAAAACTTTCTAACATCCTGTTTTCTCTTTGTCATTATGGGGTATTGAGTGTAGATTGATGAGGGAAAAATGATTTTAACCATTTCAGCATGAGGCTGCAACATAGCAAAATGTGAAAAAAGTGAAGGGGTCTGAATACTTTCTGAATGCACTGTACATAAATTTAATCCCTTGCGACTAATGTACTTTCCAACGGACGCAGTTACATGGTTGTGATGACACTGATTTAGCCTTGCTACATTGATTGTTGGCTCAATAAGAAGCCTGCCCAAGGGGATTCTGAAAATGTTGTTTATTTTCCTCATTGTCATCCATTACTTCAAATGCATTCCTGATTTTTTTTTGCAATTTTGCTTCTACGAGATCTGATATTTTACATGCCAAGTGATTTGTAATTTTGGCCTCGTCAAGGTCTACCTCTTATCATGTTGAATGTCCATCACAAGCATTTTAATGTGGAATTGCATTGCTTCATATTAATATGGAATGAATTAAGGAACGTAGAACTCGAAAAACCTGGAGGATGGGGCTCGGGTGGGGGGTGGAAGGGCAATGGTTGGGTGGAGGGGGGCCGACAGTGGTTCTCTGATTATGATCAACAAATTATGTTCAAAAGATGTTCAAAACAATAAAATATGTTCTCAAAGAAACAAACAAAAAAAAAAATAGAAAAGAAATATAAAGAAAGAAAAATAAAGAAATAGAAATAAAGAAAAAAATATATATATATAAAGAAATAAAAATAAATAAAAGAATAAATAAATAAAATAAAATAAATTAAATAAAATAAAATATAAATATATAAATTTATATATATAATATATATAAATATAAAATATATAAATATATAAATATATAAATATAAAATATAAATATAAATATAAATATAAAATATAAATATATAATATATAAATATAAATATAATTTATATAAATATATAAAAATAAATAATAAAAATAAAAATAAAATAAAATAAATAAATAAAAATAAATAAAAAGAAATAAAGAAAAATAAAGAAAAATATAAAGAAAGAAATATAGAAAGAAATAGAAAAGAAAAAAAAACAAAAATAAAAGAAATACAAAAGATGTTCCAAAAAAAGATTAACAAAAGATGATTCTGGTCGACTTTGGAGAGAGTAATTATGAGAATTTGAGATGTATATCCTGAAGCATGACTCAATTGGATGCATGATGAAAATGTTTATTATTTTAGACTAGCCTTACTAAATTGGCCCAGATCTATTTTAGCTTTTTCAAAAAGGAATATAGGAAAACAAATACTCTTGTTTTCCATTGAAACATTTTCAGTCCTAATGCAGTGAAAATGAGTTCGTTGGCTGTTCTTTTGCACAATTAACGAATCAAACTGCTGCTTCATCTTCTTGCATTTGCAGCACCTGGCTGCTGCTTATGTTATTTATCGGGATGTGGTTATTACTACGTGCATGTGAAGCAAAAAGCGGGGTTAAGCAATTGGTTAATGTCGTCCGTCTGTCCATTTGATCAGTTTATGATCGTCAGTTTCTGATCAAGGAAGAACATTTAAATTTGATGTTATATTTTTAACACAAATCAGAACATGAATAGAAAGACAAGTTTGCCGTTTTACCCTAAGTTGGCCCTGAATTGACATGAGACAATCTTTTTACTCTGGCTGCTTGCCTTATTATTATCAAAATTATTTATTATCAAACAAAATTGATAACAATTCCAAACAGGAAGTGTACTGTTTTTAAGGACATTATAAAGGACACAAACAACAGGCATGAAGAACTGATGTAACATGATAGATAGGGTGTTGTAATATACACTGGGTAAAACGGCGGTAAAACGCAGAATTATTTTATGCATACACATCCTTTATTAGTCCCCTACCGGTGTACACTGGAGGGGACTATAGGTTTGCACTCCGTCCCTCCGTCTGTCCGTCTGTCCATCTGTCAGTCCATCAGTCCGTCACGCAAAGAACAGTTTCCGGACTTTTTTTTCTAAACTCTTAATGCTAATGATTTCAAACGTGGTGCATGGTTTCCTCATAATAAGTTACAGATCAAGTTCGAACTTCACGACGTTTCGATCATTTTTGACAAAGTTATGGCACTTTGAACTTTGGTAATTTCCCCAACAGTTTTCCAGACGACAGACTGCCGGTCGGGGAAATGTATTGCTGCGCAATACTCAGAATGCTTGTTTAACTTGAATTGTATACTTGAACACTGCAGACCACAACTTGCCTTCATAACACTTCCAACAAGCATGCTATATGTCAAAACTATCAGGAGTACCCGGCATTGCCGGGAAGGGCTGGTGGGCGGGGGCTTAAGGGGGGGGGGGAGAGCAGGAGAGGGGTAAGGAAGGGAGTGGGGGGAGTGGAAAGGGGAGAGGGAGGGGAAAGATATACGACATATACATATTTTGGGGGGGGGGGGTGGCTTTGACAGGCCCCTCTGTTTTGGGGGTGGGGGGAAGGAAAGGAGGAAATTTTTTCCTGTGCAAAGAGTGCTTCATAACTTCAGTGTTGCACAGGTAAAAAAAGGAAATTGTAATACCCTCTCCCCCCATCACCAGGTGGCGCTGCACGGTACGCATTTACATAGAGAATTGACGCCCCTCTCCCGGTCCTCACACTTTCGAACGAGGTCATGGCCACAAAGCCACGAAGAATGATTCGGTAGCGCTAAACTTCAGATTTTTAGAAACGATCTTTAAAATTATTTTTAATTGAAGTATTTGCTGTACCTGAACACCGTGTAGGGTATCATGTTCTATGAACTCTCCACGTCATGTACTGTAGTTCCCTTTGTAAATTCTGCCAAGATTTTAAAATTTGGTTTGGGTACCAGTAAACAATGCAATTAATTGATCAATACATAGATTTTCTATTTTCCCTAGGACTCTTCATTTTTAACAAAATCTTAAGGCACTCTACCAAAAGGAAAATGTAAAAATGATTTTTTTAAATGTTCAAAAAATGTATGAGATTAAAACAGCACTCAGTAGAGAGCATACCTCCGCCCGGTGAACATTTTACGTTTTGTATCCCAGAATAGACCAGGAAATCACAATACAGAATCACATTTAATCAAAATCATCCATCCACAACTTGTTGAGATATCCTGCTATGTAGCGTTTTTGGCCCTATCTCCCAATGGTGAAGAATCACTTAAAAAATTATACTAACCGGATCCGGATCCGGATCTTCACCAAAATTGAATCGCTTAGTCCTTGTCACACATACAACCTGTCCACCAAGTTTCGTCCAAATCCGTCCACAACGTTTTGAGATATCCTGCTATGTATCGTTTTTGGCCCGATCTCCCAATGGTGAAGAATCACTTAAAACATTCTACTAGCCGGATCCGAATCCGGATCTTCACCAAAATCGAATCATTTCGTCCTTGTCACATGCGCTACATATCCACCAAATTTCGTCCGAATCCGTCCACAACTTTTTGAGATGTATTGTTCACAAACAAACAGACAGACAGACAGGGGTGAAAACATAACCTCCATCCACCTTTGGTGGTGGAGCTAAAAATATGGATTTTTTGTAAAAGGATGAGTTCACCCATGGAATCTGGAGTGGCTGTGGGAGGTGAGACCGCCGTTCCTAACTAATCTAAACGTTCTACCCCGTTAGTTTTAAAAATTCACCATTAACAAAATTACAATATACTACAACTACCACTACTACTACTCCTTTTGACACCAATTTTCCCATATTAGGAGTTATGTCAAACTTCACAGGCTTGACCTGCGAATAAAAAGTCCTCTATACAAAGGGAACTTTCATTCCCCACACTCTTAATGTCTTCATCAGATGTTCCTCGGGCAGGTAGTGAAGAAGGCACAAAACAAAACAAACAGGTCAACCCTGAAGACACTAACTTTCCAAACAGCCCCCTCTCCCCACAATACCCCCTCCCCAACTGCCATTCATTGTACCTCCACCGGCCATTTGTGATTGTTGGTGTTCCTCACCTGCTATGGCCTGCTCACACACTAAACACCAATAATAAAAAACAAACACAACCACAATTGATGGAATCCCTTATTGCACTTATCACATAATAATTTACCCATTCTACTCGTGCTTGGTCCATGCGATTGGTTATCATGGCCACTCTTGCCCATCACTCGTACCAATTCCCCTACTCACCTGCATACCCACAAAGAAAAGCATGGCAAGTCATGAAATTGGGAAAAATTAAATTTAGCATCATCCGATTGGCCACTGGGGGGCTTGTCAATACCAGCAGTGCTTGGTGCAGCCATTCTTCACTTTTATGATGCCAATTATACCCTGGGCCCTCTTTCCAAACTTGAGGGCCCATTAATCACAGCAGACTATTTGTGGAGGTTTATGCAGGCCTCTCTGGGACTCGCCCAATTGTGCTTTCAATTTAGTTACATAACTTTCCACAGATATTCTGGTTGGTTCTCGGGTGGCAGTACTAACACCTTGTCCATGCGGTTGACCCGCAACCATAGACCAGCTCAGCATGGGCTGTACCAGAGCCTCAGCAATAGGCTGCTGGACCAAATACCAGGGTGGTCATATCCTGAGGTCCTCACTGGCCATCGGCAATGGCACCACCAAGTTGCAGCCCCACCACATCTGTCCCTCGTGGTCCTCACATCACACCATTACAAGCGCCTGGGAGGGACCACCTTGTTCCCCCAGACGTATTCCCCTCCCCCCCCCCCCCCCCCCCGTTCCCTCGAGAATTTGGTGAACTTCCCAGCCCGAGACTACTGCTTGGGTGACGTCCCAAGTGAATGGGAAATGCCCTACAATGCTAACACTCATGGAGCCTAGGCCGTACCACAACCATGGTGGGGCTCCACATCCAAATCCTGGCAGGTGCATCTAATTCCTGCTCTTGGCTGCCTTGTGCATCCCAATATCTCAGGGTGGGAGATTCCTGAGACTGGCCATGTTAACCCACCCCAAGTCCAAATTCAGCCTGGGGACAAAGTCTCTCCCAGGCTGTCCCAATGCAAATTTAAAGGCCTCGGGTTTCAGCTGCAGGAAATGGATGCAATGCTCTTGGGCCTGTTTGACTCTTCCTGTTGCCACTGCTCATCTTGAACCTCCAACTCTCATTCCCTCTTCCATTGCCATGAGTGGCCAGCAGATCATGCCTCATGACACCTGTATAACAAAAGCAAAATTAGTTAACAGCCAATTGGGGATCACACTGACCCTGCCCCACATTGTCTCTTCATTTCTAAAGGTGGCACACTGTTTTCCTTTACCCCTGCCCCACTGGTGCCCAGTCACATCCTGAACTCGGAGAGCCGAGCTGACCCTCGAGGGAAACGACCCAAAGCCCTGGGCCCAAACACGACTTTCACCAGCGCCAGCTGGCACACCTCGGCGGATGCATCCTCACGCTCCGGTGCACGCTCGACCTCGCACACTGGGGCAGGATCAACCACTGACTCACACACCATTGTGGGTGCTATGTCACCTACCACAGGGCACAGGTGCACCAGCTCGACCTCTGCAAGGTCGAACTGCCCCTCCAACGAATGCTATCTCAAACACCATGGGTTTGCTTCACACTTTGTGTTGGCTGCCTACCGATTAACCACCATTAATCAATTTTGCTACCTACTGCTCTCTTGTCTCCTGGTAAGTCTGTGTCTTCCGGAATAGGATAACAACATCCACGCCATTCAAGACGATGCTCCAGGTCATTATTTTCTTCTATTATATTTTTCCAAGTGGCAAGGGCCTGGTCCATTAGATTCTTCTATTCATTCCTTCTGTCTAGCTCTATAAACATATCATTCACCAGGGCTGTACTGTTTGTCAAATAATCTTACCAATAGTGTGTGTCTCTGCTGCTTTACCTTGAAGCCACGTTGTGACATCCGCAGTTCTATGCCATCAGATCATGTGGTGGTGGAGGGCTTCCTTGTGTGATGCTTTTGGTTTCCAAAACCAACAAAACCAATCCCCAAATGAAAAAAAAAACCCCCAAAAGCAAAACAGGAAAATAAAATAAATTAAAATTGAATGATATCATATTTATTGACATTAATTATATGTTTATAAAACATCCTGATGATGTCTGTGCTTGCCGCACTGTTCTCATCCACACTCCTTTACAACTTACACCCCTTTCCCTAATTTCGAATTGATATGGTGTAGATGTAGCACAATAGTTGTTGCCAGTTAACTATTGTGCTACATCTACACCATATCAGCTTTCTTCCTTGGGGCCGTGGACCAAGCCTAGTTGTTGCCAGTTAACTATTGTGCTACATCTACACCATATCAGCTTTCTTCCTTGGGGCCGTGGACCAAGCCTAGTTGTTGCCAGTTAAGGTACAGCCACGTGAAAAAGTAAGTACACCCCATGTAAAGTTTTGAGTTTTTCAACATATTTCAACATACAGCTATTTGATCTTCATTTCAACAATATTGATAGATAAACGTGATATAAAATAACAAATATCATGAAACATTTACATTTTGTAGTCCATTGTATAATTTAAATAAACATAAATGCAAATTTCGCATGTGGAAAAAGTAAGTACACCCTTGGCTCTAATAGGTGGTATTGCCCCCTTTGGCAGAAACAACCTCAAGTAGGCGTTTCTTATAACTGTCTACCAGTCTCTGACATCGACTGGGAGAAATTTGTGCCCACTCCTCCATGCAGAATTCTTTCATCTGTGCGATGTTTGAGGGGTTTCTTGCATGCACAGCTCGTTTCAAATCCCCCCACAACATCTCGATGGGATTTAGATCCGGGCTTTGACTTGGCCATTCCAGAACCCTCCATTTCTTTCTTTTCAGCCATTCCTTGGTGGATTTACTGGTATGTTTAGAGTCATTGTCATGTTGCAAGGTCCACCTTCGGTTGAGTTTTAACTTTCCGACAGATGGCCTCACATTATCCTCAAGCACCCTCTGGTTCAATGAAGAATTCATAGTGGATTCTATGATGGTGAGCTGCCCAGGCCCTGATGCAGCAAAGCTGCCCCAAACCATTATATTTCCACCACCATGCTTTACAGTTGGTATCAGGTTCTTGTGGTCAAATGCTGTCTTTGGTTTTCGCCAAACATGTCTTCTGGTACTGTGGCCAAATAGCTCTACCTTTGACTCATCTGTCCAGAGCACATTGTTCCAGAAGTGCTGGTCTTTGCCTAGGTGTTCATTGGCAAACTTTAGTCTTGCCCTGATGTTCTTTTTGGACAGCAAAGGTTTCCTCCTGGCACACCTCCCATGTAGATCAAATTTGTGCAGCCTCTTTCTAATGGTAGACTCGTGCACTTTGACATCAACAGTGGCAAGAGCTACCTGTAGGTCCCGTGATGACATTCTGGGGTTCTCAGAGACTTATTTCGCAATCTTGCGGTCTGCTCTCGGGCTGAACTTGCTGGGGCGGCCTGGCCTGAACCAGTTGGCAGTTGTTTGGAATATTCTCCACTTGTAGATGATCTTCTGGACAGTCGAATTGTTTCAAAATGTTTCAAATTGTTTGGAGATCTTTTTAAATCCCCTCCCAGATTCGTAGACATCTATAACCTGCTTTCTGAAGGCCTCAGAGAGCTCTTTTCATCTCGGCATGGTGACGCCGCACACTTCAACAACAAAGAGCAAACCAAACGAAATGTCTGAGGTTTAAATAAGACAGGTTCCTCCAAGATCCTCTCTAACGATGTTCTAATCATTTGCACCTGAGCTGGTGCACCTGATTCTAATTTTAGGTATTTGAAGTCGTGATAAATGTAGGGGTGTACTTACTTTTTCCACATGCGAAATTTGCATTTATGTTTATTTAAATTATACAATGGACTACAAAATGTAAATGTTTCATGATATTTGTTATATTATATCACCTTTATCTGTCAATATTGTTGAAATGAAGATCAAATAGCTGTATGTTGAAATATGTTGAAAAAGTCAAAACTTTACATGGGGTGTACTTACTTTTTCACGTGACTGTAGTTGGCTTAAGATCGTAAGGGCCTGGATTAAAGCCCCCACACTGCCAAAATAACACCAGGTTTGTTGACTCAGCCATTGGTCCTTCCAAAATGAGTACCAGCTTTGGGAAAAATGCCATTCGAGCATCCTACATCATAGTGGCGACCCATCCAGGATTGTGCCCCCTAGCCAATGAAACTGCCTTGGCATCCATGTGTGTCTGACAGCACGAGGATGATCATCCACGTCGATGTAGAACAGGCTGAATGGCCTCCTCCTGTATCCATGTTCCTTCGGTATCTTTGTGTCAGTATCACTCATCTATTCATCCAAGTTTCTGCTAAAGCATACAGACATTGTTCCGCTCACAGGATTTCTCAGATCCTTTTTTGGTCTCGCTGGCTATTCTCTCTTCTGTTTCAACTTTCCCTTTCTCTATGAGAGTGATAGTGTTGACGTCTTTGTCAATAAGTATATTCCTTACTATCCATTGTCTGCACCAACTCTTCAAAGACCTTTGGAATACCTCTTTCAGTGATTACCTCTGCAGACCATCTAATGTTTGTAAGATATACTATTCAACCAGCAAGAATGACTCAAAGCAAACCTCAATTTCTGCTAACATGGATCAACTCATAACCCAACTCTCTGTTTCTCAGTTGCGGTGACTTCAACTGCTACCATGACAGCTGCCTGTGATAATTCTGCAACAGGCAACCACAGTCTAAAGGACTTCTGAAACTCTTTGCGTCTGGCCCAATATGTAAATTTTCCAAATTGGATTTCTGCAGCTTGTATGTCCTCCAAGATCTGGTAATCACGAACTTGACAGTCCACAAACATTACTTTTATTCACAAGATTGGCGAAGAAACAGATCCTCTCAACCAAACATAAGAATAAAATGTTAAAGTTATCCACCTTGGGGGATTACTTGGTCCCAATGTTTCAGGCTTTACCCTCCTTTGGAGCAAAAAAAAAACAACCTTTTTTTTTTTCTCCGATGAAAGGTAAAGTCCGACACTTCAGCTCTTTGTGATCCTTTATGGTAAATAACTTTAACCATTTTATTATGATTTATTATTTCGTGCTGCCAATGAGACCACTAGTTTTCTGCTGGAATTAGCAACAGCATTTGTATTCCTCTCAACCAAAGAAAATCTATCAATGCTGCCAATGTCATCTTTCCTCTTTTCAAACAGCAGAATCTGACCATGAGGTTTGATTCTGTCCTCGTCACCCAGCTATGGACAGGTTGCAGCTTATCGCTCAGCAATGGTCAGGGCCCGTAAAGAGATCAGTACCCTCTTCCTGGACATTTTCTGGGTATTATTCAACACAGTCTAGCATTCTGCACTGCTTATCAAGCTCGTTGTCTGCGGCGTATATGTTCAAATCTGACTTTCTGACTTCCTCTACTTGCACACTCAACATGTGTCTCTCAGTGGAACCCACTCTTCCCCTCTTTCAGTCGATGTTTGGAGTTCCTCAAGCCTCAAGGTTATAATTTTGGCCTCGTCTTGTTCGTCATTTCCATAAAGAACCTCTCCATTGCTCTTGAAGTCCATCTCTACCTTTTTATGATTATTCTACATTGTATTGTAGAGTACCCCTCTCCCACTGAATGAAATTTAAGGAGAGGAGTGGCAGTGGGAAAATGGGTAAGGGATCAGCTTGTGTTGAAGCTCACATCAACGTGTTTCTATACCTTCTACTCAAACTCTTCAGTTTAATTATTCAGAACTTTTATTAAAATTATTTTTTATTAACTCCACAGGGGAATGGTCAATCCAAAACCCTAGAGGGCCCACTACATGAAAAGCAAAGAAAGAAGATGGGGAAATATAACCAGGATGGGGCACCGTATCCCTGCGCATCATAAGAGGTGACTAAGGGTTGGCGCCAGGAAGGGCATCCGGCCATAAAAACATTGCCTCAAACAGGGAACCATGATTGTCATGGGGCCCGCAAGGCTAACCCCTGCTCTAGCGGGGAAAATGGCCTTAAAACGATCATTCATTCATTCATTCATGGGGCGCTACAGATCATTGGCCTACAGTGAAGATGGGGTAAGGGGAAAAGAGATTAAGGGAACCTTGCAGACAAACAAAAAGTGGTCCAGATGACACCAGCAATACAAACTGGTGGCCTTGGAAGGGTCTCCCAGAATAAGTTAAGGCTCCAGTTGTGAACTTGCAGAAAAGGGGACCGAGGATTGTAAGCCAAATGATTAGGGAGCTACACTTGGGTTCTGGCCTCTAGCTGGCGGCAAGCCTGAGGGAACATTCAATCCAATGATACCCTCTAACAGGTACTGCAGAACCTGGAATGCAACCTGCAAAACAGAAAGAGCCTTCACAAATCCGCAACCGCTCCATCGGGTATTCTGCCTCAAGAGCTGGAACACAACTATCCCTCCATTAACGTCTCCTAAGGGATAGATGATGATATTACCAATAAAAGGTAGTAGACAGTCTGCAGTGCCGAGTGGTTATAGACCACCTACCGCATGCATCGGTGACAGTTTCTCATTTTTCTTGCAATAAATATTGTCAAATTTTATGAACCATTTTGGACAAGCCATCTTAAAACTATTTGAGGCTGCTTTTGATGGATGGTAAATGGTGCTCAGTAGAAATCTCTGATTTATGATATAAATGGTCCAGGATGGAAAGGAATGGATGAATACCAGATCTTATCAATACTGTAATATATTGTGGAATTATGGTTAGAATGTTTTTAATCGTTAGAATGCTTCGATGTAAGGTGATGATTTATTTGTTATGGTCTTGGGGCTTTCTTTCTTGGGGCATTCGTTGTATAAAAATTAAATTTTCTGATTTGCTATCTAACAAATTGAAAAGCAGCGCCATTGTTATGAGGTCGCTGGTACCAAGAGCATCCCGGGTAGTGACGGCACTTCCCCCAAGCTCAGTGGCTGCGTTGTGTTTGTCTCATAAGTATGTTCGTGTGTGTGTGTGTGTGTGTGTGTGTGTGTCAGCTCTATTACGAGCCTTAGCCGAAGTATAAAAAAAAAGGAATGGACTAACAAAATTATTCAAATAGCACAAATAAGCACGGACAAACAAGATAAAAAGGAGCGTGATAAATAATAGTTAATGGGCATTGACAAAAATGTCATGGACAAACAAGATAATCAACAATAATCACATAAATATGACAGACAAATAGAGTGAAAACAAAAAGTCTTTTGGAGTGCAATCTTTCCTTTCATAGCAGGTCATTTGAAATGCTCCGAGTGTCAAAATTCAATGGCAAGAGGAAAACGAATTGATTTAACAATGGCACAGTTTTGTGGACAAAATCAGCTACACCAGACAGAATTGAGCAGCGAGGAAAACTTGCAGGCGGCTCTGAAGCTGTCAGTTGTTATACTTCACCCCAATGACCCTCAAAGGGGTGGTGGCCCAATTGTGCACCCGCTTCCCAAAATGATCACCTCATGTACAATATCCTCATCCAATTCCGACAGGAAGAAAAATGAAAAACAACCAAAATTAAAAGACGAATTGGAGGAAACTGCAACATGCATGGAACAACATTCCAATGAAATTCCTGCAGAAATTGCAGGAAATAATTCGAAAACGGATATCTGCAGTTTGGCATGAAAAAAGTGGTCACACCAAATATAGAAATTTCATGCATTAATCATATCCTACCATATAAAATGAGGCAATTTGGTGTATTGTCTTTGGTTGTTATATCCATATGCTGGTTTCAGAAGAGGAAACGTAGCCCTTCCACTTCTGAGTATCCACCTTCGTGTGTGTGTGTGTGTGTGTGTGTGTGTATACACAAACACACATATGTGTGTGTGTGTGTGTATATATATATATATATATATATATATATATATATATATATATATATATATATATATATATATATATATATATATATTGTTGCGGATTCGGGGGTCGGCTCTCCCCTTACCACGGGGGGGTTAATCCCCTTGTCTTTTAAGCTGGCCGTCCCCCCAATCCTGGAAGCTATAACGTCACTTACGGTCGGTATTAGCCAGGGTGATTGGTCAATGGAGTCCCAACTACCTGCTTACTAACCCGACCGTAAAGCGAGGAGATAACTCCCACCCGAGCCGCAGCGTTAATGGATACGCTGAGCGAAGCGAGCCACGACTCGGGCCGTTAACAAACACTAAACCCGATCCTGAGCGGTTCCGAAATCGTGCCACAGGTACTCAATTATTGGAAGAAAAGACGGAGGTGATCGAATGAGAGGAAACCAGAGTAAGGGAAGAACAAAGACCGAAAGAGTGGGTTTATTAACTATATACAAAAATCCAACAGAAGAGGAAATGAAAGCAATATACAGAGCAAAAGGACACAGGGCAAGCTTAACTATACAGCCTTACTTACAACCCCGGACAAACAAACAGACTTACACGGGAGGGTAGTGGTAGGAGGAGAAGGTCCAAGCAGATGGTTCAGGCAATGGGATCTAGTCCAGGCTCCGGGTCCACGGCGAAGAAAGGCAGGCAGCTTCACGTGTCGTTGGTGCACGACCGGACCTTACATATGGCTAGGCGAGGGCTGGAATGCCGCATACATAATATTCGTGCCAACTCTCTCTCTCTCTCTCTCTCAACGTTCGTCTCAGAGCGTACCCTCATGCAGATCTCGTTACAATAAGCAAGGAGTCCGTGGCGCCGTTCTCTCACAATGGAGCTCCCCTCGCGGTCCTCAAAGCAGTCATGGTCCCCTTCGCAGTTCTCAAACAATGGAGCTCCCTCACGCAGTTCTTCAGAGGGCTTTGCGTGCGCGCTTATATAGGCAAGCCCAGCGAACCCTCTGGAAGCTCCAGCCACGCCCTTACCAGGCCATCCCACCTCAGCCCTGATTGGCTGGTGGACCTTACCGTCCCCCAATGCTGTGACCCTTCACCTAAATGCCTCTCCACCCCCCCCCCCCTTTTCGGGATAACCTCGTGTTCCTTGACTAGTGGCAGCCGAAATGCTAGGCCAAGATGGATTGCGCCTGTTGGGGTAGGGTAGATTTTGGGGGGGTGGAGGCTGGAAAATGAAAGGAACCTATTCTTATTTAATTAATGCAACGCAGATTCAACTATTGGGAACACAGCCTTATCTGAAACACATACCAAGGAAATAACTGAAGTCCTATGGTGACCTACGTGTTGCTTATGGACTAGCTATGGGTGCGACCTTATTAAATGATCGGATATTTACAAGTTATTATTTACAAGTATTTACAAGTGAGGGGTTCTCAAAACCGCAACAATATATATATATATATATATATGTATAATTGTATATATATATATATATATATATATATATATATATATATATATATATATATATATATATATATATATATATATAGTATATATAATATATATATATATATATACATGTATATATATATATATATACAGTATATATATATAGTATATATATATATATATATATACAGTATATATATATATATATATATATATATATATATATATATATATATATATATATATATATATATATATATATATATATATTGCATGCACATGCACACACTTACCAAGATATTATATATGTATATATATATATATATATATATATATATATATACATATATATAAATATATATATATATATATATATATATATATACATATATATAAATATATATACATACATACATATATATTTTATACAAGATCGAGGCTCGTGTAAGAGCTAACATTAATCACATAAAAACAGACTGACACATAAAACATAAGATAAAGGGAGCGGGAGACAAGATGGGTGGGGAGAGAGAGAGGAAAGCACACAATTACAACAGCAGAGAACAGGGACATCGGGATATCTGTGCGAGGGAGAGGGTTTGGTGGGAGGGGACATGGGAAGTGGGGGGGCAGGGGGGGTTGGGAGTGGTATGGACACTGCTAGGACACTGCACATGGACACTGCTAGGACTTCCAGGAAAGAAGTCGGTATTTCAAAAAGGTGGATCTGGGATGAATTAGCGGGGGTAGAAAAGATCAAGGTTTTGGATGGGGGAAGATAAGAGATGGTGGTGTACAGCTGCTTTTAAAAACCTGGAGGGAGGAGTGGGATTGAAGAGAGTGAGGGAGTTTTTTCCAGAAGCGGCAGAAAAGAGGAATGGAAGAGTGAAGGTGAGCAGAGAGTCTTGATTTTGGCAGTTTCACCATACGAGGTTTGCTGGCAGATCTTGTGTGACCTGCAGGAATATTTGGGGGACAGATCACAGACACAGCTGGGGGGGGGGGGGGCTAGGCTGGAGAGGAGACGGTAGAAGAGAGACCACCAACCTGCCTGCAGTGAGTGAGTGAAAGGCCCTTGGAGTTGGCTTCATCGTGGCAGATTCCAATGATTCTGAAAGCTTTGATTTCACAGACTGGGGAAAATTAACTTTAATCCCTACCTAGTTAGCATAGCTCCACCCCCTGTGTTAAGACACATAAACAATCTTAAGGTCAAATTTCCCTACTTAATACATCGGGATGTCTCCTACTCGTCCACGGTCCATGCTATACCTTTACGATCCTATCTGTACTATGGTATTCCATCCTCTACCCCCACAAACGTAACCATATACAATATATATGTGTGTGTGTGTGTGTATATATATATATATATATATATATATATATATATATATATATATATATATATATATATTGCTACGTTTTTGGGGTAGATGGAATACCTTAGTTGAGATCGAATCGTGTAGAGTAGCATGCTTCGAGTGTCACGAAGAAGAATAAGCCATCTCACTATCTCAGTGGAGTCTAATGTACGGTTGTGTTTTGGTGTCTCCACAAGCACGGAGGAGTGGAGTTGTGCTATCTTGGTAGGGTCTGTAAGGTTAAATCCCCTGTGTGTAAATGCCTCTTGTAATTTTTCCTAATGTTCTTATAAAACTCTGCCGGCCAGGCAAATGACTCTATTCGCTCACAACGCCGCCAGGTCCGACAAACCCGGCACATTTGCCGATCGGCATGTAAATCCCACCTCACCGCAGATGTGATCCGAACATTCCTCAACAGGGATTGGACTCCGCCCCTCGACGACACATAACGAGGAGGCTATGCCACGGCTTTCATGATTGGTGGAGGCGCGATGGATGATTGAGTCGTGCTTGATGCTCGGACAGAGTGTGACGTCATCGTGCAACATTCGAGAGCTGAAGGAAAAAAAAAGACGCGTCTCACCATTTTTGCTCTCTCTCTCTCTCATTCTGGTTCTCGCCTCGAGTGGACGCCGTTGTCTCGGGAGCGCTGGTGAGGAGACGTGTTGGGGCTTTGGGACCTTTGCAACATGGAATGAGGTGGTGTTGGTTGACGTTGGTGCTTGGCGGAGAATGAGGGAGTCACGAGCGAAACAAAGAGGGATCCTGCCTCCTTGCCTCATGCAGGCGGCTGGCTACCTGTGCGACTGTGCGCCATTTTGTGCGTTTCCTGTGTGGTCGTTCGCGCCGATGACCAGCCACCCTTACCAGTCATTTGGGGACGCAAAGCTGAGTGCCGGCGATTACCAAATCATATTATTTTCTTTTATTTTCCCCTTGTTTGTATACGAGTCTGAAAAGAGACGTCTCAACAAGGAATTTTAGTTTATGCCTCACTTTTCATTGTTATGGTGCCGCATTTGTTTTCATTAAATTAATTGATTATTGCATTTCCTTCATCTTGCTTCGTTTCTTCATTTGTGGGTTCGGATAACCCCTGCATGTGTTTCCAATCAGATAAGGCTCAGGCCTTCCCACGCGCACCAAAGAGAATCCCGCCAAGGTTCGGAGTATGCCTCGGAGTTTAAGCTCGTTTCGGTCATTTGTCCTCTTGGGATCTTAACCCCAGAGACACTACAATATATATATATATATATATAGATATATATATATATATATATATATATATATATACATATATATATATATAAATATATATACATATATATATATATAAATATATATATATATATATATATATATATATATATATACATACACACACACACACACACACACACACACACACACACACACACACACACACACACACTAGCATGGAACGGCTCACTACCGTCGCCGCACCACATGTCACCACAGAGGACCGGGCTTGTTTTAACTGAGGATAACCTGAGTTGCTGCGTTGTCATGATTTGTACCAATCATAAGACAAACAATTATTTTGCACAGATTTATTTGTAATATTCGTGATATTTCATTTTTATAAGCAATTTAAATTGAAGTTTAGGATTGAAGAAATAAAGAAAATTCAAAATAAGAACACTTCAGCACATACATACATACATATGTAGTATGTACATATGTGCATATGAGAGGAGTATGAGCAGACTGGAAGTTTGGGAAGATTTTCACAAAAGTTTTAGCGAGTAGTTCAGTGATGTGACAGACAGATATATATATATATATATATATATATATATATATATATATATATATATATATATATATATATATATATATATATATATATATATATATATATATATAAAATACTTGACCTCACCACCACGTAATTCAAAACACCTCACCACCACATAAACAACACATAATTCAAAACACCTCACCACCACGTAAACAACACATAATTCAAAACACCTCACCACCACACATAATTTTAAACACCTCACCACCACACATAATTTTAAACACCTCACCACCACAGATAATTTTAAACACCTCACCACCACACATAATTTTAAACACCTCACCACCACACATAATTCAAAACACCTCACCACTACACATAATTCAAAACACCTCACCACCACACATAATTCAAAACACCTCACCACCACACATAATTCAAAACACCTCACCACCACACATAATTCAAAACACCTCACCACCACACATAATCCAAAACACCTCACAACCATGTAATTTATTTGTTTTTGTTTAAATTTGTAATCTAATTTGTAGAATATGTTTTTCACTAGGAAGTTGTGGGTTACGATGTGTAAATAAAAGTGAATAAAGTCTGATTTGATGCATTTAGGCTATAATGCATCACCTGCTTTAATGAGCCACCTGTTGTCAGCAGGTCCAAGAGTAAACAATTAACTCTGCCCACTGGCCAGTTCATCAACAAATCTAGTTTTCTAAGAGGTCTTCTATTCACAAAGGGTTGTTTGGGCAAAATACAAAAACAACCAAAGAAACGAAGCCAGACAGACAGGATGCACTGACAAAAACACCAGATGTCCACACAAAAGCCAAAAATGAGTTGTGCTCACATAAATGAATAGATGAAAATGTAAACCTTAATAATAAATAACATCATAATACTACAACTCACAACTCACAACAGAATGCATGATGCAGGTGATGTGAATAAAGATGGTGAATGCTGCAAAGAGCGTATTATCACTCCGGAATTTGAGCATTGCTTACCTCGATTTACAAGTACTTGTACATCCGCCCACTACGGGAGTGGCAGTGAGTCGTGCTATTACCATTATTTTTGCTGCCAATTATTATTACTATTACTTATATTAGATCAGGTCATTGAAAAAATCAGACCATGCCTCGCCGTTCTAAATTCTCGATAATAAAATTTACTTCCGTGAGGATGTCCGGGCGGGGAGGTAGGCGGCAATATCGTAAATCACAAACCCCTCGGGGAGTGGGGATATTATTTCGTAATATCATTACTCTTATCCTTTTGTCATAAGTGTTGTTATTACTTTTATAATGAGAAAAGGCTTTGGGAACATGCCACGAAAAAAGTCTTGGAAGAACTCCACGGAAGCGGCAGAAAAGGTTTGTAATTATCCCTTGTGGAGGATATAGAGTACAGTAGATCTCCGATCAGGTGCGTTCGTCAATGTGATAAGCATTGACTGATGTCTGGATTCTTCAAAATTTCTTTCAGTTCAGTGTTAAACATCATAAGCGACTGTTTACAAAGTTATCATACATGTTTGTCGTTTCTAATGTTTTTACTTCTGGTAGGGGCCGGTGCTCCCAAGAAAACAGCACGATGAGATGTTTATACACGTTAACATAGCGCTTGGCCAAAGATACACCCATTTGGGAGGGGGGATATTATTAGTATCAATATTGTTTTGTAATAATAATATTATGCTATTATCATTCATTTTGTTATTAGAAGTGTCCTTGGGAAAATGCCACGATAAAGCTAACTTAACACCCATATACACCTCAACACGCAACCCCATTGATGGCTATGGCGGGGAAAACCCGCTCGGGGGAGAAAACCCCCTTCAGGAGTGGGGGGGGGGGGGGCAAATGAATGCGCTACAACCTTCATTATGTAACCCTTGGTCATCCTGTAAAGTTTGGTTGAGATTGGATAAGTAACGACGGAATGTATCGTGGTCAAAAAATCATCAGACAGACAGACAGACCGATGCCAAATTGCATATTTTAGTATGATGATTATTGGAGGATTTTGATATTGTTAGCACTTATTCTTTCATATGTAGTAGAAGGCTGTGGCTGAAGGTGCAGCTGTGCAACTGATACAATAGCCTACCCACTGCCGGTTATGGCAGGAATTTATAATTTGTTGAGGGTGCCGGTGATATCTCACCTATTCTTCGTGAAGGACACCATGGGATCTTTAATGTCCACCAACTAATGCTGGTAGACGGGACACCCAGTTTAAGTCCATCCGAGGGACGATACACACATTGATGAATCTCCCTGACAGTTTATATCTGGGTTGGGATTCAAACCCAGGCTAGACAGTTTAGTGTGCATACCTCCATGCCTTGCTGTCAGCCCATTACTGGAGCATGAAAAACACAGGAAAATGCAGTTTTAAATGGCATTCACTGGAGAGGATCCCTCTTTGCAAATGCCATTTGATTGTTGTTCGTTAATTATAACCCATCGCATGATCGATTTTCCCTAGAATAACCAACATATGCTGGGAACCGCTATGAATTTCATATGTATTGTCCAGATTGATTTCAAATGCATTGACATTATTAAATTAATTTTAAATTTGCAATGTTAATAATGGAATTTATAAATTTTTGTCACATTTTCTATTACCGTATCTTGACCATTCAGAAACAGATTCTACAAATTGTCCAATTCACCAGGCATCAAAAGTACTTCTGTTGTCCATAAAGTTTTGCGTGTATTGTTGTGAAAATGTCAACAGCTTCTGGTAAATGGAGGGTTTCTGTCTCATCGTCTGTTGAATGTTTGCATCCCTCCTCCTCACTCGATTCAATCATCAATGAAAAACGTAAATTGAACACTCCAGCAAACATGGTGCACCGGAGTGATAATACAAATCGTGCTGGGCATGGAAATATGAACGACTCGAAATATGTCACTTTTTAATGCACCAGTGCAGAATCAAAAATGATGTCCACACTGTGGGTGTGTTTTTATTTATTTATTTGTTTTAATAATGTCTATGTAAATTATATTCAAAAATACTAATTTTTTTTGCAAATCAGGCTCCTCTTATCAGTTGTATTACTTGTGCTCAAAGTTATTGTGTTGGTGTTATAAATGCCATGCACAAGTACGTAAAAAAAAAAAAAAAAACATTACAAGACTTTTAAATGCTATCACATACTTGCGTAATAGCGTGTCCCCAAGCAAGCTTACGAATGAACCTTTCAAAAATATAACCCATTAACGATTCTCTTTATTTCAGAGGTTTTGTCAATGTACTCTTACATTGATACTTGCATGAGTTTTCTTGTGTTGCTCGGTGATGTTATAATGTGCTGTTGTCATTTTGAAGAAATCAATTTGTTTGTTGTTTTTTTCAAATATTTTGTGGGTGCCAAAAACTCTTCCCGAAACCTATGAAGGGAAATTTATATTTAGTATTATGATATTACACACATATAGCCTGGTGTTGGCTTAGCGGTTAGGGTGCTGGCTTGGGATCCGAGGATCCCTGGTTTGAATCCTGGTCGATCGCTGAATTAACCCCGGGCGGGTTGACTCAGCCTGTCATCCTTCCGAGGTCGGCAAATTGAGTACCAGCTCACTGGTAATTCCCTGTGTGTTGCAAGAAGCGACTAACAGGGTTGGCGGCAGGAAGGGCATCAACATTTTACATCAAATGTAAAACATTGCTTCAAAAAAAGGGGACCATGGTGCCTGAAAAAGGCCACCCCTGCCCTGTGGGGAAAAATGGCCTCGAAAGCTGGTCTTACACACACACACACACACACACACACACACACACACACACACACACTAACCAGCGATAATGTAATATTACTTTTCATATCGCTATAAAGGCTATAGAGTGATTTTTAAAGAATCAAAAGGAAAAACCTGTTTTTTTTCCCATTTTTTAACATTACCCTTTTTTTAAGCCGAAAACACTCCCTGGCACTAACAGATGAACCTCTGAAAGTTTGACGAAGATCCGTTCAGCCGTCTGAGAAAAATGGCGACACAGACAAACGGCTCTCTCATAGTATAGATAGTAAGCAAAAGTTATTATTTCACAAGTTATTGGTAATTTTAAAGCATCATATCCACTCAAAACTCTTGTTGGCCTGGTGTTGCCTGGTGTTGGCTTAGCGGTTAGGGTGCCGGCTTGGGATCCTAGGATCCTAGGTTCGAATCCCGGTCGATTGCTGAATTAACGCCAGGGGGGTTGACTCAGCCTGTCATCCTTCCGAGGTCCTCAAATTGAGTACCAGCTTGCTGGGATGAATGATCACAGTGTGTACCCCGATTTAGAATAGGTACACCGTATCCCTGCGCATCCTAAGAGCGTGACCAAGGGTTGGCGTCAGGAAGGGCATCCGGCCATAAAAACATTGCCTCAAACAGGGAACCATGATTGTCATGGGGCCCGCAAGGCTAGCCCCTGCTCTAGCGGGGAAAATGGCCTTAAAACGATCATACATATTCATTCATTCATATCCACTTAAAACTCTTAAAATCACTTAAACTCTCTCACACTTAATCAATAATTACTTAATCTTACTTAATTACTCTTAATTAAACTTAATCAATCTTACACTCTTAAAATGTTTGTGGCACACAACAAATGTATCGAAGTTAAGAAGTGGTGTTACTAAATAATGTTAAAATTGAGCTTTTAGTACCATATTGTTTAGTACAAAGAGTACCAAGAAACAAGTGAGATCTTCATGTGTGAATATTTCGGATCCATGCAGACAAAGATGCACACTGAGTTACAATGCACCTCGTTATTTGAATATTACTTTAGTTTCCCTGAACCCATGGCTTGTAAATATTTGGTTCTGCTCTTAGCTTTCAATGTGTGGTGATGTTTCTTTTGGACAGTAATGGCTGAGCAACCAAAACCGTCAATCTCTCCCCTAATGCTGCATACAGGGCATCACTCATGGTCTTCCTTCTTTTCCTTTCTCACTCCTCCCTCCCCTACTTTCTGTAATTTTTCTTCCAAATAGTTTGCTCGGGAACGGAGAACAAGCTGAGTGTGAGTGCTACAAGGGAACTTCAGTACCAGGCTCTGCGTAAGACCTACGAAGACTGTGAAGTGGTGCTGGGAAACTTGGAAATAGTCAACATTGGCCGTGACAAAGACATCTCCTTTCTGCGGGTAAAAAGCTCAGCATGGGTCCAGAGAAAAATAGCACAAACTGCTGAGTATTTGGTCCACTCAATAATACGTATGAAGGTGAATTACGTGGCGACTTCAAATTTTACCTGGGCGAATAGACATTTATCGGCCTTTTGTCCACGTCAAATGTGAACCACACACATAGAAAATGGCAAAGGGGGAAAGAAACATTAGAATTTCTTGTTTTGTATTGATGCAGTTTATATGTATTTGTTTTATACAGTGTTTGTATTCGCTGCAAATAATGTTGCTCATATACAGTTAATGATGCTTGGTTCTCACAATGTATGGTAAAGAGTAAAACTCAATCCTGGATGCATATATTATAAAGATAAGCAAGGAATACATGTGTGTTGCACACACACACACACACAAACACACACACACACACACACACACACACACACACACACACACATATTAGTGCTGTGCCGATATCGGCTATTTTTCAGAAATCTGTACTTGGCAGATTACAATCGGTGTGCAGTTCCGATGACCGATTAAAGTTGTACCGTACTCAATACAACCCCCAAACCTTGAGTAGCTTTCACCCTTGTTTAGAGCGAATTCCAATAAGCAAATTTAAAAACAATGTTGCATTATAGACGTTTCAAGGAGATGTGCATTAATGTTATTCTTTATGAAGAGCTCGCAATCGTCGTGTGACGAGGAGAAACATTTGGCTCGGTAATTTGTAAAACATGTTATTTGTTTTAACTTCCAAACTCACAATGAGAAACAACATACCCTTCAAAATTGCACCCGATTCATGGTAAACCAACCTATTGCTTTAGAAACATGTGCGAGTACAACGAAAGACGCTATCACTCGAACTGTACATTCATGGCAGAGTACATCTTATCGTCATACGTTCCAGGTGTGCATCAAAGAGTCTGTTAAAATATTTTTTTTCACATTTCATAGGTCGACTGACAGTATTCCAGCTCCCCAAGCAAAATGGGGCACTTACACCTCCCCCCAAAGGGGGAGACAGGGGGGGAGGAGAGGCAGGAAAGGGAGGGGTGAGGAAGGGAGTGGGCGGGGGAGGCAGAAAAGGGAGGGGTGAGGAAGGGAGTGGGGGAAGGGAGGGATAGGTGAGGGGTGAGGGAGGGGAAAGATATACTACATATACATCTTTTGGGGGGGGGTGGGGAGGCTTTGACAGGCCCCTCCGTTTTGGGGGAGGGGAGAAATGGAAGGAGGAAAAATTTACCTGTGCTTAGAGTGCTTTAGCCTCGGTGTTCCCCAGGTAAAAAATGGAAATTGTAATACCCTCTGCCACAATCACCAGGTGGCGCTACACGGTACACATTTACATAAATAAATTTATGCCCCTCCCCCGATCCCCCACACTCCCGCATGAGGCCACGGCCACATAGCCTTGTTACCCTCACAGACAAAGTTGTATTTGTATTTGTACCCCAAGTAAAGTATATCAGCATTTATAGCTGGAGTACATGGCGGCGTTGCTCAAGAGAAAAAGAAACATTAACATCTATCTATAATTCCAGTAATCTCTGTACGTTTGTACGTTTGTACGTTTGTCTGTCTGTGACCGCTGTTTCTCGACAACCACGGGTCCGATATACTTTTCACTTGCCAGGTATATTGCTGGGGACCCGAGGATGTGCCTTTTCAAGGTTTCATATTAATCGGACAATTACTTACCGAGCTATGTACAAAAAACGATTCAACCAATCAGAGAGCAGCGAACGATCGCGTGTGCCGGCGTTGCGAATGGACCAAACCATTCCATGTAAATAGAGGGGGGGGTTCTGTGGTCGTTGCGAATGGACGAAACCATTTCATGTAAATAGAGGGGGGGGATTGTCACTGTACTCGCAAGCCGTTCGCCGTTCGCTTTGGCGTTGCGAATGAACCAAACCATTTCATGTAAATAGAGGGGGGGGATATAATTTTAGATAGATATATAGTACGGGCATATATATAGTACGGGCATGCCCTAGTATTTGAAATGAGGGCAAATATAATGGAAAAGCAATTACATCCAAATCAGAATCCATCACAAATATCAAATCATCATTTCACCATTTTGTTGAATATATGCTGCTGAATCACGTTTTTGAGTTAAATATGATGACATTCAGGAAGAAGAAGAAGCCTTACCACCAACTTCGACCACTTTGAGAATTGTTTGATCAGTTGTGTTCAAATGTCTGGTGATTGTTTTGTATTTATATATGCGAATGTGTACTTGTATATAACTGTCATTAATCAAAAAAGCTTAGGCACTACAGTGATAAATTTTTTATATCCCAAAAAATGATATATTTTTTTCAATGGTCTTTTTTTTTTGCCAAAAACACTCCAAAGCATTTAGAGTCCCAAAAATCCCCAAAAACAAACTTCCTTTAAAAAAAAAAAAAAAAAAAAAAATTTTTTGCCGAAAACTCTCCCAGACACACACTGATGAATCTCTGAAAGTTTGACAAATATCCGTTCAGCCATCTCTGAGAAAATGGCAACACAGGCAAACGGTTCTCTTATATAGTGTACTAGCCGAATGCACCCGGCGTTGCCCGGGTTCTTTTTGAATGAATTTGCGACTATAATTCAGCTTTTACTCGCGGCCATACAAGATTGACCACAATAATTCAGCTCGGCTTTTAATTGCGGAATGGGCCCAGCCTGGCTGAGGCGGCCTCGATCGGCCTCACCACCTAGCCAATAACCTTCCCGGGGCCTGTCCCGAAATTTTTGGTTCTTTTTGAATGAATTTACTACTATAATTCAGCATTTACTCGCAGCCATAGAAGATTGACTATGATAATTCAGCTCAGCTTTTAATTGCGAAATGGGCCCAGCCCGGCCGAGGTGGCCTCGACCGGCCTCGCCACCTAGCCTATAACCTTCCCGGGGCCCGTCCCGACATTTTTTGTTTTCGAGGTTTCCTCCCATATTTCACCGTTCAGGAGATTAGCGCGTGCAGACAAACAAACAAACAAACAAGAACTTTCTTTTATATATATAGAAGAAGATATATATATATATATATATATATATATATATATATATATATATATATATATAGTTACTGATCGCGGTTTAGATGTTATGATGGGCCGAGCGGATGGTCCAACCGCGACCGTTACAGGATCCCCGACTCACCCGATTCCACCCAAACGTTGGCCGGATCGCACCGCAGCTATTCAATAGGGAAAAGACAAAGGCGACACGGATGTGAAGAAGAAGAAGAAGAAGACAAAAAAGGTTGGAAATACTACTAAATTTATTCCTACTATTTACATGCTCAAAGTAACCAAGGAGAAGGAAAGATAATAAAATAATATACAGAAGAATCAGAGACACAGTGCAATTATTAGCTTATACAGACTTAATTAACCCAGGGACAGAACAAACAAAACAAACTCACGTACACAAGAAGGGTGGAAAGGCAGGAGGTGGATGGCTGGATGGAGAGGAAGGTCCAAGGGGGTCCTGCAGCACAACCGGCGCGTTTAGCAGCCGTCGTTCCTTCACGGCCCTGCTCCAAACCGCCGTTCAGGCCCCCAAGCTGCTGTTGTGGCTGCTGTGGACGTCGCGTGCTTTGCCAGGCCTTGTCCGACTCGTCTGGTCCAAACCCTCAACTCTTTCTTGGTCCGCTCACTCTTTACCACCGACTCCTCACCGCAACCAACGCAACCAACTGACCACCACCACCGACTCCTCACCGCAACCAACGCAACCAACTGACCACCGACTCCACTGACTGACTCCTCACGACTCTCTCTCTTGCTTCTTGCATGCACGCCTTTTATAGCGCCTCCAGCGATCAAGCCGCCGGCCTTCCTGACACGCCCATCGGTGTGCTCACCTCTGCCCTGGTTGGTCACGCGACCCTCTCGCTCCGCCCTTGATGACGACGGGCGGGCACGCCCCTCTTCCCCTCTATGACGAGGTGGAGACACGCCTTTCTTCTCCGACCCTGCCTCGTGGTCAATGGCGGTTATTGGAGGGGAGGTAATTGGCAATCGAGGGTTGGCAATCACCAGAGGGGATGTAAAAGGGAATGGAGATTTTGGGGATGGGAATGAAAGGGGATCTATTCTCTTTCACTGGTGCAATGGAGTACTTCAATTAATGGGAGACACAGCCTTACTCTAAAACACAGAATAAGAGATACTATCAAACAGGGGTATTCTATTATTTGGCTCATGTGTATGCTTGTGGACTAATTATGGGATGCCCTTTCACCTTTATACAGCTCCGGAGGTAGGGGGGCGCAGAATAAACAATAATAATAATAATAATACAGCACACAATCAAAAAAATACAGTCCTCATCTCCGCAACACTGCACCCTCCTCCTCTTAGGCACGTCCCGGGCCTACAACTTTTATTTAGTGTGACACGTAGGTGTAGTTCCCTCTACTTTTAACCTGACCCTGAGTGCGACAGTTTTTAAAACATAAATAAATGTGTCCCGCTGCTCCATTGCACCCTGCCTAACAGACTTACGCCCACAGTTAACCGAATTGCGGAATGGTCTTCAAACTACACACTGACGGTGGGAAGCATTATTTACACTTGACGCTACTTTTATTTACAAGACTAACCCAGGACCTGTAATTGTTCTTTCTGGGGGGGAGACAGTCTGCTCTGCATCGACGCAACATGAAAGCACCCAAAAACGCACCCAAGCACCAATCGGTGCAGTCACCATTGTTCAAGAATGTTCAACAAAAAAAATAACCAAACAACCCCTAACCCTGCAGGTGATCTCTTGCTCTTCGGCTCCCTCTGCTGGTTATTATTATTTGTTCTTCCAGATGTTGTCTTTCTTTCATTTTCTTACTGGCGGCCTATTTGCAATAAAGTGTGCCCAATGTGTCCTTTTTATTTTCCTTTATTTATGGCCCACAGGGCCGACTACGTGTGGTTCACCTGTGGGGCATCGGTGCCCTGTGGCCAAGGTCCGCCAGCAAGATTTCGGGCCCTCATGGCCGGTTCCAGCAGAGGGGCCATGCCCCAACCCATGGGGTCCATAAGTGGTGCTCGGCCACAGACATGTGGTCCATAATGTGGTGCATCGATGCAGACAGCTGGTTCTGGGAATTTCGGGCGCACAATGGCCGACCCACGCACGCTCCCCTCGGCGCCCAATGGCGCACAGGTCATGTGGGAGACAAAAGGGGAAAGACAAATGAGCGAGGGGTAAGGTCACAAGGGTACACATCAATAAGGCAATGCAAGGCGAAATGCGTATGGAGGGCGAAGTGAGAAAGCTCGTCCCTACCGTACGTCACCCCCCTGTCACCTACACTACCCTTGCCCTTACCCCATATTTACAAAATCTACCCATTTACAAATTTGTCACTACTGTCACGTCTTCCCCATATTTCTCCTATACCAAATTCGTCTCCACAATCCCTCTACTTCAAAATTTGCCATCACCAAATTCATCATCAATCCTCATAAGGAGGAAGAGATGGAACATCAAGCACAATGTCACACCCACGTCATGATGCGTCTCACAATCCAAACATTTGCACAGTAAAAATAATTAAACATGGCATGGTGCGGAGTACCTGTCACCTCAGGTGAGTGGATGCAGATGGTGCGAGGAGATCCTTCATCCTAACTATCCTCTAAATGATTTTAACACACTTTACACTACCCGGGGTCTTTCCCTGCCAATCCATTGGCCAACTTACACTATGGGTTCTAAAAACCAATTCCCATTTCCCAAACTGTGGTGCTTCTCAATTTGGGGTCTCACTCCCCCGATTCATCTCCCGGTGCCCTCGCACAATTTCTGGGCTGCGACGTGTAGCTCTCCCAGCAGGTCTACCCACCTGCACACCTCCACCACTGCAGTTGCCACCCGAGCTTACCTAGCTCCTCACCCTAACCTAACTAACTGGGGAAGGCCCTCTCCTGGCTCTGTCACCCCTTGGTGCCCTCTGGCACTGGGCTACCCGGGTCCGTCCTCCGGATCCTCGGGCCCCATCCACAACAACCGGCTCCCAGAGCCCACCTGCGGCCTCACCTGGCCGACATCCTCACAGTGGTGGAGTGCCCAAACCAACTACACACACTAACAGGCTACACGCCCAGCCATTTCCACAACACTAATGCACCCATCCAAAGACCATTCTTTCACTCGCACCACAGATGCCAATATCCAACCACAATTTACCTATACCCTCTACCTAACACTTACACTACCCGCCCTGGGTATCCGTGATGGGGGTCCACTCTTCCCCCATTCACACCTTCGCACCATCCACTCCACTCCACAATTTCCACCATACTCACTCCACGACCATCCATTCCAAGACTCCAGATATTCCACACTACCATTTATTCCACATAGCCACATACACCTGTTGTTGCACACCTGTGCAATCAACTGGTGCCACCTGCACCCTCCTCCTCTTCCTGGACCATTGGGTCAGCACAATACACAATCACCTTCACTCACTCATACACTGCTCCACACACCTGTTCAGTTGCACACCTGTGCAATCACACCTGTTCAATCCTCACACACACGGCATCATCTCATCTAACTACTCCCCTCTGAAACTTGCGCTTCCCAGTCGTCCCTTTAAACTATTGCGCTCCCACGTCATTATCATCCATACTAATCTACCTGCGTCCCCACTACAGGTATCCTTGTCACTAACTAACCTTAACGTTACCTAATGTCATCTTCGCTAGATCCCTACACACGATATATCCTAACCCACCCGGGCTAGTTTTCACTGCCATCAACCCCATAATCTATAGTGCATTTGCCCCACCCTTTCTGTGAGGGATGGTGGATTTGCCATCCCACCACATGGGGGGCGTTCCCACTATCAATTTCGCTCGTCCAAATCCAACAAATCAAAAATTTGTCAATCATCTGCCAATCACCGTACCAATCATCAAATTTTGCCTTTTTCTAATTTTGGGTCCAAAACGCTATCCTCATCACCCGTCTACTTATTAGATCCTCTCGGTGCGCCAATTCACGTCTACAGCCCGGCTTCGTACAGCCGAGCAATGAACGCGGGTTGTTTTGTGCCAGCGGCTGGATACGTCCCGCATTCGTGGCAGGGACGGGGGCTTACCCGGGCCGAGATCCCACGCACCACCTCGGCGTGGAGCCATCCAATGTCCCGATCTCGACCTGCCGGCACGTCTCAATAGAAAGTGGTCGCCATGACGACCCTTCCTATCGGGCTGCCCGCTCCGCCTAGTGGAGCCCGGACGCGGCCGTTCCAAGCGAGGCACAGCGTGGATCGCGTACGGCGGTTCTTTCGAAACCGCCGTGGTTCGGATCCCCGCTGGTCCTCGCGGCACGCGAAGCTGCCCGACGTGCACCGAGGGCCCGATTCGGCTATAAGTCGTTCTAACCTCTAACCCGGTTACCGTCGATGCTTCACCTGCATGCTTACATGCATACGCTACCCCTTTCTTGCTCATACCTCCAGCTGTTCCCATGCTCCTCGTACCTTTCCTTACACACCTCGGTACTCTCATTCCGCTCACTGACTTGGTCACACACCTGACCACCAAACACCTTGGCACACATTCGTCGCTCGCACACCTCACCAACACACCTCTTCGCGCCCCCTCCTCGGTCACCTCCTCTGTGACAACCACAGGTGTGCTCTCACCCGCACACCCATCCACGTGCCTCACGACCAACTCAAGTGTGCATTCCCACACACGCTCTACCATTCCAGGTGTGCATCCTTCCATTCCAGGTGTACATCCTCGCTCACCTGTCACAACCAACTCACGCTCCGTGTCACTCTCACTACTCTCACCTCCACTCTCGGTCGCACACTCCCCCTTACTCTCGACAGCACACTCTTTCCTCATGCACCCGTCCGTTACACACCTTTCTCGCGCACACTCTTGCGCACACTTTTTCGTTACTTCCTCCGTAACACTCACCACACCGCGCTTCCATGTACCCCCTCGCACACGCGCTACGACCGACTCGCTCTCGACAGCACACTCACTCCTTGGCGTGCACTTTTTCCTCACACACCCCATGGTCGGACATTCTCGCACACCTCGTTTTTCGCACACCAGACCTGTCGCACACTTCACCAACGGCCTCTCACGAACACCCGGATCCATAGCAACCCCCAAGCCGACTGAAGCTTTCCTCACATCATATACATTGCCACTCACCTCCGTACCTCGTCGTCGCACCTCCTTTGCCACCTGCAAACTCTTTATTTGGTTAGTGAGCATCACATCATGAGTTGAGCACCGACCTTGCACATATTCCATCACCATCATTTCTCTTTTAGTTTCTGTCCGTCTCTTCTTAATTTCACTCACCTCTTCTTCCACTTCCTCTAATTTTTGCTTCACCTCTTTTATTTCCCGGTGCGTCTCCTCAAGTTCGTCCTCTAAGGCTACTCTGACCGTCTCTATGTGCATCCTCACCTGCCGGTCCTTTGTCTCCATTACTTCTGTCACCTCCTCCACCCTCATTGTCAGTTCCTCACGTACCATCTGACATTGCCTCTGTGTCGCTATTAAGTCGTTTTTAATTTCTTTTTGTGTCGCCTTTAACCCTCCTAGTACCGCAGTGTTCTTTTGAACCTGCTCCACTAGTTCTTTTTGTCCCTCCGTCAGCTGTTCCACCTCCTCCGTCAGATCTTCTATTCCCCCTTGTAACTTTGCCGCCCCATTTCTCACCTCTTTCTCCATACGCTTCTCACCTCGCTTTACCTCCTCGCGTAGCCCCGAAACCTCCTCACTCACACCTCGTCGTATCTCCTCCATCTCCTTTGTAGATGCCACCCTCATCTGTCCCAATTCATCCCTCTGAGCATCCAGTTTACTTTCTAACCCGATTTGCACCTCCTCTATCTGGTTCCCCATTCGTTTGATTTCCCGGGCAGATTGTTCCCCTATTTCCCGCAATTTTTCCTCCATCCTATTTTCTAACCCCATTAACCCATTTTTCACCTCTTTTATCCCGTTGTCTAACCCCTCAAAATTATTGTCTAACTTCTCACCGGTACCCCTCGCTTCATCCCTCATTACCCCCATTTGGCCCTCCAATCGCTCACCCTGAGCATCCATCCGGTTCCCCATTACCCCCAACATGCTGCTTTCCATTTTCTCACTATCAGCCCTTGCTTCGTCCCTCATTTTGTCCATAAGGGCCCCGATTTGTAGCAACAAAAGGTCCGAATCCAACGGCGGCGCTGCTACTGTCGCGGGTGCGGCAAAATTTGGTGCCGCTACACCCACGTGCGCGAGGACGCCATTTTGCGTGCCTGATACTCCCTCAACCGCCTCCTCATTGCTCCCCTCCATTTGATCCTGGGTTACTCTTAACCCCTCTATCTCTCCCACCGGCATCCCGTCGCCTTGACCAGCCATGGCGCGATTTCAAAGTTCAGGTTTTGTAAAAGAAAACAAATTTCGGCCGCTCCAAATTTTGACCAAATTTTTTTTTTTAGATGTTTTAAAATTTTGGTTCGGGCCCCGAATCTCACTCCCAGACACCAATTGTTACTGATCGCGGTTTAGATGTTATGATGGGCCGAGCGGATGGTCCAACCGCGACCGTTACAGGATCCCCGACTCACCCGATTCCACCCAAACGTTGGCCGGATCGCACCGCAGCTATTCAATAGGGAAAAGACAAAGGCGACACGGATGTGAAGAAGAAGAAGAAGACAAAAAAGGTTGGAAATACTCCTAAATTTATTCCTACTATTTACATGCTCAAAGTAACCAAGGAGAAGGAAAGATAATAAAATAATATACAGAAGAATCAGAGACACAGTGCAATTATTAGCTTATACAGACTTAATTAACCCAGGGACAGAACAAACAAAACAAACCCACGTACACAAGAAGGGTGGAAAGGCAGGAGGTGGATGGCTGGAGGGAGAGGAAGGTCCAAGGGGGTCCTGCAGCACAACCGGCGCGTTTAGCAGCCGCCGTTCCTTCACGGCCCTGCTCCAAACCGCCGTTCAGGCCCCCAACCTGCTGTTGTGGCTGCTGTGGACGTCGCGTGCTTTGCCAGGCCTTGTCCGACTCGTCTGGTCCAAACCCTCAACTCTTTCTTGGTCCGCTCACTCTTTACCACCGTCTCCTCACCGCAACCAACGCAACCAACTGACCACCACCACCGACTCCTCACCGCAACCAACGCAACCAACTGACCATCGACTCCACTGACTGACTCCTCACGACTCTCTCTCTTGCTTCTTGCGTGCGCGCCTTTTATAGCGCCTCCAGCGATCAAGCCGCCGGCCTTCCTGACACGCCCATCGGTGTGCTCACCTCTGCCCTGGTTGGTCACGCGACCCTCTCGCTCCGCCCTTGATGACGACGGGTGGGCACGCCCCTCTTCCCCTCTATGACGAGGTGGAGACACGCCTTTCTTCTCCGACCCTGCCTCGTGGTCAATGGCGGTTATTGGAGGGGAGGTAATTGGCAATCGAGGGTTGGCAATCACCAGAGGGGATGTAAAAGGGAATGGAGATTTTGGGGATGGGAATGAAAGGGGATCTATTCTCTTTCACTGGTGCAATGGAGTACTTCAATTAATGGGAGACACAGCCTTACTCTAAAACACAGAATAAGAGATAACTATCAAACAGGGGTATTCTATTATTTGGCTGATGTGTATGCTTGTGGACTAATTATGGGATGCCCTTTCACCTTTACACAGCTCCAGAGGTAGGGGGGGCGCAGAATAAACAATAATAATAATAATACAGCACACAATCAAAAAAATACAGTCCTCATCTCCACAAACAATATATATATATATATATATATATATATATAATATATATATATTATATATATATATAATATATATATATATATATATATATATATATATATATATATATTGTTGCGGATCTGCCGCCGGCCTTCTCCCCTAACAAGGGGGGATTAATCCCCCTGTCTTTACTGACCTGGCGCGACCCGAGACCTATTACATCCCTTCCGGACAGCGCTAAATAGGGTTTTGGGACCCAAATTCGCTGTTACCTAAGTACTAGCGCTGCCCTGGATGCGAGGGAATAAGCCTCGCATGAACCACGTGTGATGGTGATACGCCGAGCGGTTTGCGTACACGTGATCCGCGCTATTTATAATTACGAGACCCAATTGGAGCGATCTTATTCGTACCACGCTTAGTCAATGGAGAAATCACAAAGGTGATCGAATTGGAAAGAAAAGGAAGAAACAATATGTTTAATTATTACGCACGTATTTACAGCACAGGAGGAAGAGACACAGAGCATTCCTTATACGGTCTTATACTTAATACCCCAGGACAAATGGGGGCACACACTCACACGGGGATTGCAGATGGGCAGGATGCTGTTCAGAGGCCGAACGCGCCGGCTTGGTCGTCCCAGGATCGGCCCCGTCTCACTCTCCATGGTCCCCGGCACGTTCCGCGAAGATGAAGGTAGGCGAAGGCAGGGACTCGTATCGTGTCGCTCGAACAAAAGCGGGTAATCTCGGGGCGAACGGTAGAGGGCGGACTTTGCGCGGCTGGCGGTTACTCAGCTGCGTTCACAATCGCTTTGGCCGAACCGCGTGAGTTATCACCGCCCTGTCTGCGCCCACGTATTCCACGTAACAAAGTTCATACAGTGCGAAGGTTCCTTTCCAAGCGCGTCTCCTTAGAATCCTCTCATAAACTCCGCACCAGCTCAGCGCACCTCCCTCGATAACTCTCAAGTCCTTCCCTCTGCGAGTCCTGTTATCAAGCTCCCTCTCGGCAAGTCCTTTACAACGCGCTTATCCTCTGCAAGTCCTCTTTTCAAGCTCCCTCTCTGCAAGTCCTTCCGAGGGCTTTTCGCATCGGGTTATATATGCCACGCCCTTCGAACCCTCTGGAACTCACCAGACGCTCTTCACCATGCCCTCTCACGCCATTCCACTCGAGCTCTGATTGGCTGGTTCATTCTTACCGTCCCCACTGCTGCCGACGCCGAGCTCAACCCTCCTTCACCTTTCGAGGCCCTGCCTCGTGTTAACTTGACTAGTGGACAGCCAAATGGGACGCGGGATGGATTGCGCCCATAGAGGTAGAATGGAGGTGTACGCAAAATGAATGGAGGGCCTATTCTCCTGTCTTTACACAACGCAGGTACTAAGAGGGGAAATAGCCTATTCTTACACATACTAAGACATAACTATACTACAAATGGGCCTATATGTTGCTCATCTCATCCCTCAGATCGGCAGTCTGCAGCCTCCTCACTCTCTGCAGACCTGGACAAAATCACAGACTGGTCAAACAAGTGGAACATGTCTTTCAATCCTGACAAATCTCACACTCTTACAATGTCTCTCCGAAAGGACCGACTGGACAACTCTCCCATCTACTTTCTCAACAATCCTCTCCAAGAAGTTCTGTCGCTCAAGCTTTTGGGTCTCACTATCTGCCATGATCTTTCTTGGGAAAACCACATTTCCAAGCTGGCCTCCAAAGCCAGTCGCCGACTGGGCATCCTCCGTCGTGCGAAGTCCTTCCTTGGCACACCTGAGCTCCTCACCACATACAAGGCTTTCATCCGCAGCTCAATGGAATACTGTTCCCACCCTCTGGGCTGGTGCTCCTGCCTCACACCTTGCTCGGCTTCACGCTGTTGAGGCCAAAGCTTTCAGAATCATTGGAATCTCCTGCGATGTAGTCAACTCCGAGGGCCTTTCACTCACTCACCGCAGGCAGGTTGGTGGTCTTTCTGTCTTCTACCGACTCCTCTCTGGCCTTGCTCCCCCAGCTGTCTCTGTGCTCTGTCCCCCAAATATTCCTTCAGGTCGCACAAGATCTGCCTGCAACCCTCTTATGGTTAAACTGCCAAAGTCTAGGCTCTCTGCTCACCTTCACTCTTTCATTCCCCTTTTCTCCCGCCTCTGGAACAAACTCCCCCACTCCATTCAATCCCACTCCTCCCTCCAGGTCTTTAAAACAGCTGTTCACCACCATCTCTTATCTTCCCCCATCGAAAACCTTGATCTTTTCTACCCCCGGTAATTCACCCCCAGAGTCCTTGCAGCGTTCATATGTTTTATTCCTCTCCCCACTTCCCCCCAAGTCCTCCCGATGTCCCTGCTCTCAAATGTTGTGTTTGTGTCCTTCCCCCTCTCTCCCCATCTTGTCTGCCGCTCCCCTTGTTTTTTTGTGTTTTGTGTGTCGGTTTGTCTTTTTTGTGATTATTGTTAGCTCTTTCACGAGCCTCGATCTTGTATACAAAAAAAAAAAAAAAAAAAAAAAAAAAATCTGACTAACTATGGGGGGAAAACCTTTAACATTTATAGACTTCAATGTGCCAATCTCAAAACCGCAGCAATATATATATATATATATATATATATATATATATATATATATATATATATATATATATACCTATGTATATTGGGGTGGTCCTTATATGCAGATAAAAGTAAAAATTCTAAAGCTGTCAAGTCTCTTTGTTGATGTGTTGAATCAAAAGACAGCATGTTGCACTTCATAAACATATTACATGTTTATCTGAGAAAGTCAATGAAGTTGTAAAATTAAGTGAAACAAGTGAGAAAATGGAATTTTTTTAATACCATGTAGATTTTGCTGCTGTTGTTGTGGCTGTGGTTGTTGTTTTTTTGTGTGCTCCATCTGTGTACTTCATATTTTTTTATATTGCTTCAGGAAGTAGTACTATATTTAATTTTGTGTACTTCTTCCATGTCTGTCATGCAATTCTTATGATGGGTTACTGTTGTCGTACCATTCAAAACCGTTACATTAAAACTCGAGGTCATGAGTCTTCTTTTTCATTCTGGAAAGACAGGCTTTTTAAAACCGGAATCTTTGTGAGTAAACGGACACAAATGTTTAGTCAAGGTAAATCTGTTATTCCCTTTCAAATGGTAACATTTTTCTGAATGTACGACAGCAACAACCTTTTACAATAAAGCGTGACAGACGCACACACGGACGGATAGATGCTTCTTCTTTTCGTAATAGATGTACAAAAAGACATCACATGTCAAGTTTCATTCATTATGGGCCATATTTAAAGGTTGCTCAATGAGGTTGAAGGTCTGGACCGCAGTGGTCTTGTACTAGTGGCTTGGCATGGTAAGTCCCTTATACATTAATATTGCTTCCTTTTTGCTATTGAGAAAACGGCTTCCATGGTCTAGCACAACTTGAGGGAGGAAATATTTATTTGTTTTGATGGCATTATACTGCCCAATAAGGGACGCACACCTGACAGCAATGTCATATGTTACTTTCAATTGTTCCACTGCCAAGAAACTCAATCTTGGATGCATATATCTTCCTGAACTCCCATAACTAAGAGTCAGAATACAGAAAAATAGATGGAATTTTGAGGCACCATAAGAAGTCCATTGTGCTCTTTGTTACAAAACATTAAATTGAAATGTCCTCAGACATTCTGATATTCACTTGGATGTACCTTGGAATGCATCCAGGTGAATATCAGGAAGTCTATGCCCTCCTTTTCATTTATTGCCTTTACCATTGCTCGTTTTGACGCTGTGGATGCAGCTGAATCAAAGAATACCAAACCAATGAGCTCCTCATTGAGATACCATAAATATCCAGCAAATTTAGAATATACATACAGTATTTTGAAAGGGGAGAATTCACCTTCTCATACTCAACAAGAAGTTAAGTTGCAGGAAGTTAAGGACATTGCAAGGAGCAAAAATGGTATGAGCAGCCAGGAACAATGCCCTAAAGTTGACTTAAAAAACAAAGATACAGATGTCATGGAGTCCCACTTGCGTCATGGCCAG
>NW_027618179.1:0-82875 GCF_964187855.1 Myxine glutinosa | reverse complement strand
CAAGTGCGAAAAGTGGTTTTTCAACACTATCTATCACAAGTGCAAAAAGTGTTTTTTCCACACTAATACAAGTGCAAAAGTGGTTTCCTGCACCAACACAAGTGTGAAAAGTGGTTTTTCAACACTAACACAAGTGCGAAAAGTGGTTTTTCAACACTAACACAAGTGCGAAAAGTGGTTTTTCCACACTAATACAAGTGCAAAAGTGGTTTCCTGCACCAACACAAGTGCGAAAAGTGGTTTTTCAACACTAACACAAGTGCGAAAAGTGGTTTCCTGCACCAACACAAGTGTGAAAAGTGGTTTTTCAACACTAACACAAGTGCTAAAGTGGTTTTTCCACACTAATACAAGTGCAAAAGTGGTTTCCTGCACCAACACAAGTGCGAAAAGTGGTTTTTCAACACTAACACAAGTGCGAAAAGTGGTTTTTCAACACTAACACAAGTGCGAAAAGTGGTTTTTCAACACTAACACAGGGGCGAAAAGTGGTTTTTCAACACTAACACAAGGGCGAAAAGTGGTTTTTCAACACTAACACAAGTGCGAAAAGTGGTTTTTCAACAATAACACAAGTGCGAAAAGTGGTTTTTCCACACTAATACAAGTGCAAAAGTGGTTTTTCAACACTAACACAAGTGCGAAAAGTGGT
This sequence comes from Myxine glutinosa, assembly GCF_964187855.1. Classification (NCBI taxonomy): domain Eukaryota; kingdom Metazoa; phylum Chordata; class Myxini; order Myxiniformes; family Myxinidae; genus Myxine; species Myxine glutinosa. The sequence continues at coordinate 82,223 of NW_027618179.1, read as the reverse complement.
TTTTCAACACTATCACAAGTGCAAAAAGTGTTTTTTCCACACTAATACAAGTGCAAAAGTGGTTTCCTGCACCAACACAAGTGTGAAAAGTGGTTTTTCAACACTAACACAAGGGCGAAAAGTGGTTTTTCAACACTAACACAAGGGCGAAAAGTGGTTTTTCAACACTAACACAAGTGCGAAAAGTGGTTTTTCAACACTAACACAAGGGCGAAAAGTGGTTTTTCAACACTAACACAAGGGCGAAAAGTGGTTTTTCAACACTAACACAAGTGCGAAAAGTGGTTTTTCAACACTAACACAAGTGCGAAAAGTGGTTTTTCCACACTAATACAAGTGCAAAAGTGGTTTCCTGCACCAACACAAGTACGAAAAGTGGTTTTTCAACACTAACACAAGTGCGAAAAGTGGTTTTTCAACACTATCACAAGTGCAAAAAGTGTTTTTTCCACACTAATACAAGTGCAAAAGTGGTTTCCTGCACCAACACAAGTGTGAAAAGTGGTTTTTCAACACTAACACAAGTGCGAAAAGTGGTTTTTCAACACTAACACAAGTGCGAAAAGTGGTTTTTCCACACTAATACAAGTGCAAAAGTGGTTTCCTGCACCAACACAAGTGCGAAAAGTGGTTTTTCAACACTAACACAAGTGTGAAAAGTGGTTTTTCAACACTATCACAAGTGCAAAAAGTGTTTTGTCCATACTAATACAAGTGCAAAAGTGGTTTCCTGCACCAACACAAGTGCGAAAAGTGGTTTTTCAACACTAACACAAGTGCGAAAAGTGGTTTTTCAACACTAACACAAGGGCGAAAAGTGGTTTTTCAACACTAACACAAGGGCGAAAAGTGGTTTTTCAACACTAACGCAAGTACGAAAAGTGGTTTTTCAACACTAACACAAGTGCGAAAAGTGGTTTTTCAACACTAACACAAGTGCGAAAAGTGGTTTTTCAACACTATCACAAGTGCAAAAAGTGTTTTTTCCACACTAATACAAGTGCAAAAGTGGTTTCCTGCACCAACACAAGTGTGAAAAGTGGTTTTTCAACACTAACACAAGGGCGAAAAGTGGTTTTTCAACACTAACACAAGGGCGAAAAGTGGTTTTTCAACACTAACACAAGTGCGAAAAGTAGTTTTTCAACACTAACACAAGGGCGAAAAGTGGTTTTTCAACACTAACACAAGTGCGAAAAGTGGTTTTTCAACACTAACACAAGTGCGAAAAGTGGTTTTTCAACACTAACACAAGGGCGAAAAGTGGTTTTTCAACACTAACAAAAGGGCGAAAAGTGGTTTTTCAACACTAACACAAGTGCGAAAAGTGGTTTTTCAACAATAACACAAGTGCGAAAAGTGGTTTTTCCACACTAATACAAGTGCAAAAGTGGTTTCCTGCACCAACACAAGTACGAAAAGTGGTTTTTCAACACTAACACAAGTGCGAAAAGTGGTTTTTCAACACTATCACAAGTGCAAAAAGTGTTTTTTCCACACTAATACAAGTGCAAAAGTGGTTTCCTGCACCAACACAAGTGTGAAAAGTGGTTTTTCAACACTAACACAAGGGCGAAAAGTGGTTTTTCAACACTAACACAAGGGCGAAAAGTGGTTTTTCAACACTAACACAAGTGCGAAAAGTGGTTTTTCAACACTAACACAAGGGCGAAAAGTGGTTTTTCAACACTAACACAAGGGCGAAAAGTGGTTTTTCAACACTAACACAAGTGCGAAAAGTGGTTTTTCAACACTAACACAAGTGCAAAAAGTGGTTTTTCCACACTAATACAAGTGCAAAAGTGGTTTCCTGCACCAACACAAGTACGAAAAGTGGTTTTTCAACACTAACACAAGTGCGAAAAGTGGTTTTTCAACACTATCTATCACAAGTGCAAAAAGTGTTTTTTCCACACTAATACAAGTGCAAAAGTGGTTTCCTGCACCAACACAAGTGTGAAAAGTGGTTTTTCAACACTAACACAAGTGCGAAAAGTGGTTTTTCAACACTAACACAAGTGCGAAAAGTGGTTTTTCCACACTAATACAAGTGCAAAAGTGGTTTCCTGCACCAACACAAGTGCGAAAAGTGGTTTTTCAACACTAACACAAGTGTGAAAAGTGGTTTTTCAACACTATCACAAGTGCAAAAAGTGTTTTGTCCACACTAATACAAGTGCAAAAGTGGTTTCCTGCACCAACACAAGTGCGAAAAGTGGTTTTTCAACACTAACACAAGTGCGAAAAGTGGTTTTTCAACACTAACACAAGGGCGAAAAGTGGTTTTTCAACACTAACACAAGGGCGAAAAGTGGTTTTTCAACACTAACGCAAGTACGAAAAGTGGTTTTTCAACACTAACACAAGTGCGAAAAGTGGTTTTTCAACACTAACACAAGTGCGAAAAGTGGTTTTTCAACACTATCACAAGTGCAAAAAGTGTTTTTTCCACACTAATACAAGTGCAAAAGTGGTTTCCTGCACCAACACAAGTACGAAAAGTGGTTTTTCAACACTAACACAAGGGCGAAAAGTGGTTTTTCAACACTAACACAAGTGCGAAAAGTGGTTTTTCAACACTAATACAAGTGCAAAAAGTGTTTATTCCACACTAATACAAGTGCAAAAGTGGTTTTTCAACACCATCACAAGTGCGAAAAGTGGTTTTTCCACACTAATACAAGTGCAAAAGTGGTTTCCTGCACCAACACAAGTGCGAAAAGTGGTTTTGAACACTAACACAAGTGCGAAAAGTGGTTTTTCAACACTATCACAAGTGCGAAAAGTGTTTTGTCCACACTAATACAAGTGCAAAAGTGGTTTCCTGCACAAACACAAGTGCGAAATGTGGTTTTTCAACACTAACACAAGTGCGAAAAGTGGTTTTTCAACACTAACACAAGTGCGAAAAGTGGTTTTTCCACACTAATACAAGTGCAAAAGTGGTTTCCTGCACCAACACAAGTGCGAAAAGTGGTTTTTCAACACTAACACAAGTGCGAAAAGTGGTTTTTCAACACCATCACAAGTGCAAAAAGTGTTTTGTCCACACTAATACAAGTGCAAAAGTGGTTTCCTGCACCAACACAAGTGCGAAAAGTGGTTTTTCAACACTAACACAAGTGCGAAAAGTGGTTTTTAAACACTAACACAATTGCGAAAAGTGGTTTTTCAACATTAACACAAGTGCGTAAAGTGGTTTTTCCACACTAATACAAGTGCAAAAGTGGTTTCCTGCACCAACACAAGTGCGAAAATTGGTTTTTCAACACTAACACAAGTGCGAAAAGTGGTTTTTCAACACTATCATAAGTGCAAAAAGTGTTTTTTCCACACTAATACAAGTGCAAAAGTGGTTTCCTGCACCAACACAAGTGCGAAAAGTGGTTTTTCAACACTAACACAAGTGCGAAAAGTGGTTTTTCAACACTAACACAAGTGCGAAAAGTGGTTTTTCCACACTAATACAAGTGCAAAAGTGGTTTCCTGCACCAACACAAGTGCGAAAAGTGTTTTTTCAACACTAACACAAGTGCGAAAAGTGGTTTTTCAACACTAACACAAGCGCGAAAAGTGGTTTTTCCACACTAATACAAGTGCAAAAGTGGTTTCCTGCACCAACACAAGTGCGAAAAGTGGTTTTTCAACACTAACACAAGTGCGAAAAGTGGTTTTTCAACACTAACACAAGTGCGAAAAGTGGTTTTTCAACACTAACACAAGGGCAAAAAGTGGTTTTTCAACACTAACACAAGGGCGAAAAGTGGTTTTTCAACACTAACACAAGTGCGAAAAGTGGTTTTTCAACAATAACACAAGTGCGAAAAGTGGTTTTTCCACACTAATACAAGTGCAAAAGTGGTTTCCTGCACCAACACAAGTACGAAAAGTGGTTTTTCAACACTAACACAAGTGCGAAAAGTGGTTTTTCAACACTATCACAAGTGCAAAAAGTGTTTTTTCCACACTAATACAAGTGCAAAAGTGGTTTCCTGCACCAACACAAGTGTGAAAAGTGGTTTTTCAACACTAACACAAGGGCGAAAAGTGGTTTTTCAACACTAACACAAGGGCGAAAAGTGGTTTTTCAACACTAACACAAGTGCGAAAAGTGGTTTTTCAACACTAACACAAGGGCGAAAAGTGGTTTTTAACACTAACACAAGGGCGAAAAGTGGTTTTTCAACACTAACACAAGTGCGAAAAGTGGTTTTCAACACTAACACAAGTGCGAAAAGTGGTTTTTCCACACTAATACAAGTGCAAAAGTGGTTTCCTGCACCAACACAAGTGTGAAAAGTGGTTTGTCAACACTAACACAAGTGCGAAAAGTGGTTTTTCAACACTATCACAAGTGCAAAAAGTGTTTTTTCCACACTAATACAAGTGCAAAAGTGGTTTCCTGCACCAACACAAGTGCGAAAAGTGGTTTTTCAACACTAACACAAGTGCGAAAAGTGGTTTTTCAACACTAACACAAGTGCGAAAAGTGGTTTTTCAACACTAACACAAGGGCAAAAAGTGGTTTTTCAACACTAACACAAGGGCGAAAAGTGGTTTTTCAACACTAACACAAGTGCGAAAAGTGGTTTTTCAACAATAACACAAGTGCGAAAAGTGGTTTTTCCACACTAATACAAGTGCAAAAGTGGTTTCCTGCACCAACACAAGTACGAAAAGTGGTTTTTCAACACTAACACAAGTGCGAAAAGTGGTTTTTCAACACTATCACAAGTGCAAAAAGTGTTTTTTCCACACTAATACAAGTGCAAAAGTGGTTTCCTGCACCAACACAAGTGTGAAAAGTGGTTTTTCAACACTAACACAAGGGCGAAAAGTGGTTTTTCAACACTAACACAAGGGCGAAAAGTGGTTTTTCAACACTAACACAAGTGCGAAAAGTGGTTTTTCAACACTAACACAAGGGCGAAAAGTGGTTTTTAACACTAACACAAGGGCGAAAAGTGGTTTTTCAACACTAACACAAGTGCGAAAAGTGGTTTTTCAACACTAACACAAGTGCGAAAAGTGGTTTTTCCACACTAATACAAGTGCAAAAGTGGTTTCCTGCACCAACACAAGTGTGAAAAGTGGTTTTTCAACACTAACACAAGTGCGAAAAGTGGTTTTTCAACACTATCACAAGTGCAAAAAGTGTTTTTTCCACACTAATACAAGTGCAAAAGTGGTTTCCTGCACCAACACAAGTGTGAAAAGTGGTTTTTCAACACTAACACAAGTGCGAAAAGTGGTTTTTCAACACTAACACAAGTGCGAAAAGTGGTTTATCCACACTAATACAAGTGCAAAAAGTGTTTTTTCCACACTAATACAAGTGCAAAAGTGGTTTCCTGCACCAACACAAGTGTGAAAAGTGGTTTTTCAACACTAACACAAGGGCGAAAAGTGGTTTTTCAACACTAACACAAGGGCGAAAAGTGGTTTTTCAACACTAACACAAGTGCGAAAAGTGGTTTTTCAACACTAACACAAGGCGAAAAGTGGTTTTTAACACTAACACAAGGGCGAAAAGTGGTTTTTCAACACTAACACAAGTGCGAAAAGTGGTTTTCAACACTAACACAAGTGCGAAAAGTGGTTTTTCCACACTAATACAAGTGCAAAAGTGGTTTCCTGCACCAACACAAGTGTGAAAAGTGGTTTGTCAACACTAACACAAGTGCGAAAAGTGGTTTTTCAACACTATCACAAGTGCAAAAAGTGTTTTTTCCACACTAATACAAGTGCAAAAGTGGTTTCCTGCACCAACACAAGTGCGAAAAGTGGTTTTTCAACACTAACACAAGTGCGAAAAGTGGTTTTTCAACACTAACACAAGTGCGAAAAGTGGTTTTTCAACACTAACACAAGGGCAAAAAGTGGTTTTTCAACACTAACACAAGGGCGAAAAGTGGTTTTTCAACACTAACACAAGTGCGAAAAGTGGTTTTTCAACAATAACACAAGTGCGAAAAGTGGTTTTTCCACACTAATACAAGTGCAAAAGTGGTTTCCTGCACCAACACAATTACGAAAAGTGGTTTTTCAACACTAACACAAGTGCGAAAAGTGGTTTTTCAACACTATCACAAGTGCAAAAAGTGTTTTTTCCACACTAATACAAGTGCAAAAGTGGTTTCCTGCACCAACACAAGTGTGAAAAGTGGTTTTTCAACACTAACACAAGGGCGAAAAGTGGTTTTTCAACACTAACACAAGGGCGAAAAGTGGTTTTTCAACACTAACACAAGTGCGAAAAGTGGTTTTTCAACAATAACACAAGGGCGAAAAGTGGTTTTTAACACTAACACAAGGGCGAAAAGTGGTTTTTCAACACTAACACAAGTGCGAAAAGTGGTTTTTCAACACTAACACAAGTGCGAAAAGTGGTTTTTCCACACTAATACAAGTGCAAAAGTGGTTTCCTGCACCAACACAAGTGTGAAAAGTGGTTTTTCAACACTAACACAAGTGCGAAAAGTGGTTTTTCAACACTATCACAAGTGCAAAAAGTGTTTTTTCCACACTAATACAAGTGCAAAAGTGGTTTCCTGCACCAACACAAGTGTGAAAAGTGGTTTTTCAACACTAACACAAGTGCGAAAAGTGGTTTTTCAACACTAACACAAGTGCGAAAAGTGGTTTATCCACACTAATACAAGTGCAAAAGTGGTTTCCTGCACCAACACAAGTGCGAAAAGTGGTTTTTCAACACTAACACAAGTGTGAAAAGTGGTTTTTCAACACTATCACAAGTGCAAAAAGTGTTTTGTCCACACTAATACAAGTGCAAAAGTGGTTTCCTGCACCAACACAAGTGCGAAAAGTGGTTTTTCAACACTAACACAAGGGCGAAAAGTGGTTTTTCAACACTAACACAAGGGCGAAAAGTGGTTTTTCAACACTAACGCAAGTACGAAAAGTGGTTTTTCAACACTAACACAAGTGCGAAAAGTGGTTTTTCAACACTATCACAAGTGCAAAAAGTGTTTTTTCCACACTAATACAAGTGCAAAAGTGGTTTCCTGCACCAACACAAGTGTGAAAAGTGGTTTTTCAACACTAACACAAGGGCGAAAAGTGGTTTTTCAACACTAACACAAGTACGAAAAGTGGTTTTTCAACACTAACACAAGTGCGAAAAGTGGTTTTTCAACACTATCACAAGTGCAAAAAGTGTTTTTTCCACACTAACACAAGTGCGAAAAGTAGTTTTTCAACACTAACACAAGGGCGAAAAGTGGTTTTTCAACACTAACACAAGTGCGAAAAGTGGTTTTTCAACACTAACACAAGTGCGAAAAGTGGTTTTTCCACACTAATACAAGTGCAAAAGTGGTTTTTCAACACTAACACAAGTACGAAAAGTGGTTTTTCAACACTAACACAAGGGCGAAAAGTGGTTTTTCAACACTAACACAAGTGCGAAAAGTGGTTTTTCAACACTAACACAAGTGCGAAAAGTGGTTTTTCCACACTAATACAAGTGCAAAAGTGGTTTTTCAACACTAACACAAGTACGAAAAGTGGTTTTTCAACACTAACACAAGTGCGAAAAGTGGTTTTTCAACACTATCACAAGTGCAAAAAGTGTTTTTTCCACACTAATACAAGTGCAAAAGTGGTTTCCTGCACCAACACAAGTGTGAAAAGTGGTTTTTCAACACTAACACAAGTGCGAAAAGTGGTTTTTCAACACTAACACAAGTGCGAAAAGTGGTTTTTCAACACTATCACAAGTGCGAAAAGTGTTTTGTCCACACTAATACAAGTGCAAAAGTGGTTTCCTGCACCAACACAAGTGCGAAAAGTGGTTTTTCAACACTAACACAAGTGCGAAAAGTGGTTTTTCAACACTAACACAAGTGCGAAAAGTGGTTTTTCCACACTAATACAAGTGCAAAAGTGGTTTCCTGCACCAACACAAGTGCGAAAAGTGGTTTTTCAACACTAACACAAGTGCGAAAAGTGGTTTTTCAACACCATCACAAGTGCAAAAAGTGTTTTGTCCACACTAATACAAGTGCAAAAGTGGTTTCCTGCACCAACACAAGTGCGAAAAGTGGTTTTTCAACACTAACACAAGTGCGAAAAGTGGTTTTTAAACACTAACACAAGTGCGAAAAGTGGTTTTTCAACATTAACACAAGTGCGTAAAGTGGTTTTTCCACACTAATACAAGTGCAAAAGTGGTTTCCTGCACCAACACAAGTGCGAAAATTGGTTTTTCAACACTAACACAAGGGCAAAAAGTGGTTTTTCAACACTAACACAAGGGCGAAAAGTGGTTTTTCAACACTAACACAAGTGCGAAAAGTGGTTTTTCAACAATAACACAAGTGCGAAAAGTGGTTTTTCCACACTAATACAAGTGCAAAAGTGGTTTCCTGCACCAACACAAGTACGAAAAGTGGTTTTTCAACACTAACACAAGTGCGAAAAGTGGTTTTTCAACACTATCACAAGTGCAAAAAGTGTTTTTTCCACACTAATACAAGTGCAAAAGTGGTTTCCTGCACCAACACAAGTGTGAAAAGTGGTTTTTCAACACTAACACAAGGGCGAAAAGTGGTTTTTCAACACTAACACAAGGGCGAAAAGTGGTTTTTCAACACTAACACAAGTGCGAAAAGTGGTTTTTCAACACTAACACAAGGGCGAAAAGTGGTTTTTAACACTAACACAAGGGCGAAAAGTGGTTTTTCAACACTAACACAAGTGCGAAAAGTGGTTTTTCAACACTAACACAAGTGCGAAAAGTGGTTTTTCCACACTAATACAAGTGCAAAAGTGGTTTCCTGCACCAACACAAGTGTGAAAAGTGGTTTTTCAACACTAACACAAGTGCGAAAAGTGGTTTTTCAACACTATCACAAGTGCAAAAAGTGTTTTTTCCACACTAATACAAGTGCAAAAGTGGTTTCCTGCACCAACACAAGTGTGAAAAGTGGTTTTTCAACACTAACACAAGTGCGAAAAGTGGTTTTTCAACACTAACACAAGTGCGAAAAGTGGTTTTTCCACACTAATACAAGTGCAAAAGTGGTTTCCTGCACCAACACAAGTGCGAAAAGTGGTTTTTCAACACTAACACAAGTGTGAAAAGTGGTTTTTCAACACTATCACAAGTGCAAAAAGTGTTTTGTCCACACTAATACAAGTGCAAAAGTGGTTTCCTGCACCAACACAAGTGCGAAAAGTGGTTTTTCAACACTAACACAAGGGCGAAAAGTGGTTTTTCAACACTAACACAAGGGCGAAAAGTGGTTTTTCAACACTAACGCAAGTACGAAAAGTGGTTTTTCAACACTAACACAAGTGCGAAAAGTGGTTTTTCAACACTATCACAAGTGCAAAAAGTGTTTTTTCCACACTAATACAAGTGCAAAAGTGGTTTCCTGCACCAACACAAGTGTGAAAAGTGGTTTTTCAACACTAACACAAGGGCGAAAAGTGGTTTTTCAACACTAACACAAGTACGAAAAGTGGTTTTTCAACACTAACACAAGTGCGAAAAGTGGTTTTTCAACACTATCACAAGTGCAAAAAGTGTTTTTTCCACACTAACACAAGTGCGAAAAGTAGTTTTTCAACACTAACACAAGGGCGAAAAGTGGTTTTTCAACACTAACACAAGTGCGAAAAGTGGTTTTTCAACACTAACACAAGTGCGAAAAGTGGTTTTTCCACACTAATACAAGTGCAAAAGTGGTTTTTCAACACTAACACAAGTACGAAAAGTGGTTTTTCAACACTAACACAAGGGCGAAAAGTGGTTTTTCAACACTAACACAAGTGCGAAAAGTGGTTTTTCAACACTAACACAAGTGCGAAAAGTGGTTTTTCCACACTAATACAAGTGCAAAAGTGGTTTTTCAACACTAACACAAGTACGAAAAGTGGTTTTTCAACACTAACACAAGTGCGAAAAGTGGTTTTTCAACACTATCACAAGTGCAAAAAGTGTTTTTTCCACACTAATACAAGTGCAAAAGTGGTTTCCTGCACCAACACAAGTGTGAAAAGTGGTTTTTCAACACTAACACAAGTGCGAAAAGTGGTTTTTCAACACTAACACAAGTGCGAAAAGTGGTTTTTCCACACTAATACAAGTGCAAAAAGTGTTTATTCCACACTAATACAAGTGCAAAAGTGGTTTTTCAACACCATCACAAGTGCGAAAAGTGGTTTTTCCACACTAATACAAGTGCAAAAGTGGTTTCCTGCACCAACACAAGTGCGAAAAGTGGTTTTCAACACTAACACAAGTGCGAAAAGTGGTTTTTCAACACTATCACAAGTGCGAAAAGTGTTTTGTCCACACTAATACAAGTGCAAAAGTGGTTTCCTGCACCAACACAAGTGCGAAAAGTGGTTTTTCAACACTAACACAAGTGCGAAAAGTGGTTTTTCAACACTAACACAAGTGCGAAAAGTGGTTTTTCCACACTAATACAAGTGCAAAAGTGGTTTCCTGCACCAACACAAGTGCGAAAAGTGGTTTTTCAACACTAACACAAGTGCGAAAAGTGATTTTTCAACACCATCACAAGTGCAAAAAGTGTTTTGTCCACACTAATACAAGTGCAAAAGTGGTTTCCTGCACCAACACAAGTGCGAAAAGTGGTTTTTCAACACTAAAACAAGTGCGAAAAGTGGTTTTTAAACACTAACACAAGTGCGAAAAGTGGTTTTTCAACATTAACACAAGTGCGTAAAGTGGTTTTTCCACACTAATACAAGTGCAAAAGTGGTTTCCTGCACCAACACAAGTGCGAAAATTGGTTTTTCAACACTAACACAAGTGCGAAAAGTGGTTTTTCAACACTATCATAAGTGCAAAAAGTGTTTTTTCCACACTAATACAAGTGCAAAAGTGGTTTCCTGCACCAACACAAGTGCGAAAAGTGGTTTTTCAACACTAACACAGGTGCGAAAAGTGGTTTTTCAACACTAACAATAGTGCGAAAAGTGGTTTTTCCACACTAATACAAGTGCAAAAGTGGTTTCCTGCACCAACACAAGTGCGAAAAGTGGTTTTTCAACACTAACACAAGTGCGAAAAGTGGTTTTTCAACACTAACACAAGTGCGAAAAGTGGTTTTTCTACACTAATACAAGTGCAAAAGTGGTTTCCTGCACCAACACAAGTGCGAAAAGTGGTTTTTCAACACTAACACAAGTGCGAAAAGTGGTTTTTCAACACTAACACAAGTGCGAAAAGTGGTTTTTCAACACTAACACAAGGGCGAAAAGTGGTTTTTCAACACTAACACAAGGGCGAAAAGTGGTTTTTCAACACTAACACAAGTGCGAAAAGTGGTTTTTCAACAATAACACAAGTGCGAAAAGTGGTTTTTCCACACTAATACAAGTGCAAAAGTGGTTTCCTGCACCAACACAAGTACGAAAAGTGGTTTTTCAACACTAACACAAGGGCGAAAAGTGGTTTTTCAACACTAACACAAGTGCGAAAAGTGGTTTTTCAACACTAACACAAGGGCGAAAAGTGGTTTTTCAATACTAACACAAGGGCGAAAAGTGGTTTTTCAACACTAACACAATTGCGAAAAGTGGTTTTTCAACACTAACACAAGTGCGAAAAGTGGTTTTTCCACACTAATACAAGTGCAAAAGTGGTTTCCTGCACCAACACAAGTACGAAAAGTGGTTTTTCAACACTAACACAAGTGCGAAAAGTGGTTTTTCAACACTATCACAAGTGCAAAAAGTGTTTTTTCCACACTAATACAAGTGCAAAAGTGGTTTCCTGCACCAACACAAGTGTGAAAAGTGGTTTTTCAACACTAACACAAGTGCGAAAAGTGGTTTTTCAACACTAACACAAGTGCGAAAAGTGGTTTTTCCACACTAATACAAGTGCAAAAGTGGTTTCCTGCACCAACACAAGTGCGAAAAGTGGTTTTTCAACACTAACACAAGTGTGAAAAGTGGTTTTTCAACACTATCACAAGTGCAAAAAGTGTTTTGTCCACACTAATACAAGTGCAAAAGTGGTTTCCTGCACCAACACAAGTGCGAAAAGTGGTTTTTCAACACTAACACAAGTGCGAAAAGTGGTTTTTCAACACTAACACAAGGGCGAAAAGTGGTTTTTCAACACTAACACAAGGGCGAAAAGTGGTTTTTCAACACTAACGCAAGTACGAAAAGTGGTTTTTCAACACTAACACAAGTGCGAAAAGTGGTTTTTCAACACTATCACAAGTGCAAAAAGTGTTTTTTCCACACTAATACAAGTGCAAAAGTGGTTTCCTGCACCAACACAAGTGTGAAAAGTGGTTTTTCAACACTAACACAAGGGCGAAAAGTGGTTTTTCAACACTAACACAAGTACGAAAAGTGGTTTTTCAACACTAACACAAGTGCGAAAAGTGGTTTTTCAACACTATCACAAGTGCAAAAAGTGTTTTTTCCACACTAACACAAGTGCGAAAAGTAGTTTTTCAACACTAACACAAGGACGAAAAGTGGTTTTTCAACACTAACACAAGGGCGAAAAGTGGTTTTTCAACACTAACACAAGTGCGAAAAGTGGTTTTTCAACACTAACACAAGTGCGAAAAGTGGTTTTTCCACACTAATACAAGTGCAAAAGTGGTTTTTCAACACTAACACAAGTACGAAAAGTGGTTTTTCAACACTAACACAAGTGCGAAAAGTGGTTTTTCAACACTATCACAAGTGCAAAAAGTGTTTTTTCCACACTAATACAAGTGCAAAAGTGGTTTCCTGCACCAACACAAGTGTGAAAAGTGGTTTTTCAACACTAACACAAGTGCGAAAAGTGGTTTTTCAACACTAACACAAGTGCGAAAAGTGGTTTTTCCACACTAATACAAGTGCAAAAAGTGTTTATTCCACACTAATACAAGTGCAAAAGTGGTTTTTCAACACCATCACAAGTGCGAAAAGTGGTTTTTCCACACTAATACAAGTGCAAAAGTGGTTTCCTGCACCAACACAAGTGCGAAAAGTGGTTTTCAACACTAACACAAGTGCGCATTGTTTTTTCAACACTATCACAAGTGCGAAAAGTGTTTTGTCCACACTAATACAAGTGCAAAAGTGGTTTCCTGCACCAACATAAGTGCGAAAAGTGGTTTTTCAACACTAACACAAGTGCGAAAAGTGGTTTTTCAACACTAACACAAGTGCGAAAAGTGGTTTTTCCACACTAATACAAGTGCAAAAGTGGTTTCCTGCACCAACACAAGTGCGAAAAGTGGTTTTTCAACACTAACACAAGTGCGAAAAGTGGTTTTTCAACACCATCACAAGTGCAAAAAGTGTTTTGTCCACACTAATACAAGTGCAAAAGTGGTTTCCTGCACCAACACAAGTGCGAAAAGTGGTTTTTCAACACTAACACAAGTGCGAAAAGTGGTTTTTAAACACTAACACAAGTGCGAAAAGTGGTTTTTCAACATTAACACAAGTGCGTAAAGTGGTTTTTCCACACTAATACAAGTGCAAAAGTGGTTTCCTGCACCAACACAGGTGCGAAAAGTGGTTTTTCAACACTAACACAAGTGTGAAAAGTGGTTTTTCAACACTATCACAAGTGCGAAAAGTGGTTTTTAAACACTAACACAAGTGCGAAAAGTGGTTTTTCAACATTAACACAAGTGCGAAAAGTGGTTTTTCCACACTAATACAAGTGCAAAAGTGGTTTCCTGCACCAACACAGGTGCGAAAAGTGGTTTTTCAACACTAACACAAGTGTGAAAAGTGGTTTTTCAACACTATCACAAGTGCAAAAAGTGTTTTGTCCACACTAATACAAGTGCAAAAGTGGTTTCCTGCACAAACACAAGTGCGAAAAGTGGTTTTTCAACACTAACACAAGTGCGAAAAGTGGTTTTTCAACACTAACACAAGTGCGAAAAGTGGTTTTTCAACACTAACACAAGTGCGAAAAGTGTTTTTTCCACACTAATACAAGTGCAAAAGTGGTTTCCTGCACCAACACAAGTGCAAAAAGTGGTTTTTCAACACTAACACAAGTGCGAAAAGTGGTTTTCAACACTACCACAAGTGCAAAAAGTGTTTTTTCCACACTAATACAAGTGCAAAAGTGGTTTCCTGCACCAACACAAGTGCGAAAAGTGGTTTTTCAACACTAACACAAGTGCAAAAGTGGTTTCCTGCACCAACACAAGTGCGAAAAGTGGTTTTTCAACACTAACACAAGTGCGAAAAGTGGTTTTTCAACACTAACACAAGTGCGAAAAGTGGTTTTTCTACACTAATACAAGTGCAAAAGTGGTTTCCTGCACCAACACAAGTGCGAAAAGTGGTTTTTCAACACTAACACAAGTGCGAAAAGTGGTTTTTCAACACTAACACAAGTGCGAAAAGTGGTTTTTCAACACTAACACAAGGGCGAAAAGTGGTTTTTCAACACTAACACAAGGGCGAAAAGTGGTTTTTCAACACTAACACAAGTGCGAAAAGTGGTTTTTCAACAATAACACAAGTGCGAAAAGTGGTTTTTCCACACTAATACAAGTGCAAAAGTGGTTTCCTGCACCAACACAAGTACGAAAAGTGGTTTTTCAACACTAACACAAGGGCGAAAAGTGGTTTTTCAACACTAACACAAGTGCGAAAAGTGGTTTTTCAACACTAACACAAGGGCGAAAAGTGGTTTTTCAATACTAACACAAGGGCGAAAAGTGGTTTTTCAACACTAACACAATTGCGAAAAGTGGTTTTTCAACACTAACACAAGTGCGAAAAGTGGTTTTTCCACACTAATACAAGTGCAAAAGTGGTTTCCTGCACCAACACAAGTACGAAAAGTGGTTTTTCAACACTAACACAAGTGCGAAAAGTGGTTTTTCAACACTATCACAAGTGCAAAAAGTGTTTTTTCCACACTAATACAAGTGCAAAAGTGGTTTCCTGCACCAACACAAGTGTGAAAAGTGGTTTTTCAACACTAACACAAGTGCGAAAAGTGGTTTTTCAACACTAACACAAGTGCGAAAAGTGGTTTTTCCACACTAATACAAGTGCAAAAGTGGTTTCCTGCACCAACACAAGTGCGAAAAGTGGTTTTTCAACACTAACACAAGTGTGAAAAGTGGTTTTTCAACACTATCACAAGTGCAAAAAGTGTTTTGTCCACACTAATACAAGTGCAAAAGTGGTTTCCTGCACCAACACAAGTGCGAAAAGTGGTTTTTCAACACTAACACAAGTGCGAAAAGTGGTTTTTCAACACTAACACAAGGGCGAAAAGTGGTTTTTCAACACTAACACAAGGGCGAAAAGTGGTTTTTCAACACTAACGCAAGTACGAAAAGTGGTTTTTCAACACTAACACAAGTGCGAAAAGTGGTTTTTCAACACTATCACAAGTGCAAAAAGTGTTTTTTCCACACTAATACAAGTGCAAAAGTGGTTTCCTGCACCAACACAAGTGTGAAAAGTGGTTTTTCAACACTAACACAAGGGCGAAAAGTGGTTTTTCAACACTAACACAAGTACGAAAAGTGGTTTTTCAACACTAACACAAGTGCGAAAAGTGGTTTTTCAACACTATCACAAGTGCAAAAAGTGTTTTTTCCACACTAACACAAGTGCGAAAAGTAGTTTTTCAACACTAACACAAGGACGAAAAGTGGTTTTTCAACACTAACACAAGGGCGAAAAGTGGTTTTTCAACACTAACACAAGTGCGAAAAGTGGTTTTTCAACACTAACACAAGTGCGAAAAGTGGTTTTTCCACACTAATACAAGTGCAAAAGTGGTTTTTCAACACTAACACAAGTACGAAAAGTGGTTTTTCAACACTAACACAAGTGCGAAAAGTGGTTTTTCAACACTATCACAAGTGCAAAAAGTGTTTTTTCCACACTAATACAAGTGCAAAAGTGGTTTCCTGCACCAACACAAGTGCGAAAAGTGGTTTTTCAACACTAACACAAGTGCGAAAAGTGGTTTTTCAACACTAACACAAGTGCGAAAAGTGGTTTTTCCACACTAATACAAGTGCAAAAGTGGTTTCCTGCACCAACACAAGTGCGAAAAGTGGTTTTTCAACACTAACACAAGTGCGAAAAGTGGTTTTTCAACACTAACACAAGTGCGAAAAGTGGTTTTTCAACACTAACACAAGGGCAAAAAGTGGTTTTTCAACACTAACACAAGGGCGAAAAGTGGTTTTTCAACACTAACACAAGTGTGAAAAGTGGTTTTTCAACACTAACACAAGGGCGAAAAGTGGTTTTTCAACACTAACACAAGTGCGAAAAGTGGTTGTTCCACACTAATACAAGTGCAAAAGTGGTTTTCTGCACCAACACAAGTGCGAAAAGTGGTTTTTCAACACTAACACAAGTGCGAAAAGTGGTTTTTCAACACTATCATAAGTGCAAAAAGTGTTTTTTCCACACTAATACAAGTGCAAAAGTGGTTTCCTGCAACAACACAAGTGCGAAAAGTGGTTTTTCAACACTAACACAAGTGCGAAAAGTGGTTTTTCAACACTAACACAGTGCGAAAAGTGGTTTTTCCACACTAATACAAGTGCAAAAGTGGTTTCCTGCACCAACACAAGTGCGAAAAGTGGTTTTTCAACACTAACACAGGTGCGAAAAGTGGTTTTTCAACACAATCACAAGTGCAAAAAGTGTTTTTTCCACACTAATACAAGTGCAAAAGTGGGTTCCTGCACCAACACAAGTGCGAAAAGTGGTTTTTCAACACTAACACAAGTGCGAAAAGTGGTTTTTCAACACTAACACAAGTGCGAAAAGTGTTTTTTCCACACTAATACAAGTGCAAAAGTGGTTTCCTGCACCAACACAAGTGCGAAAAGTGGTTTTTCAACACTAACACAAGTGCGAAAAGTGGTTTTTCAACACTAACACAAGTGCGAAACGTGGTTTTTCCACACTAATACAAGTGCAAAAGTGGTTTCCTGCACCAACACAAGTGCGAAAAGTGGTTTTTCAACACTAACACAAGTGCGAAAAGTGGTTTTTCAACACTAACACAAGTGCGAAAAGTGGTTTTTCAACACTAACACAAGGGCAAAAAGTGGTTTTTCAACACTAACACAAGGGCGAAAAGTGGTTTTTCAACACTAACACAAGTGTGAAAAGTGGTTTTCCAACACTAACACAAGTGCGAAAAGTGGTTTTTCAACACTAACACAAGTGCGAAAAGTGGTTTCCTGCACCAACACAGGTGCGAAAAGTGGTTTTTCCACACTAATACAAGTGCAAAAGTGGTTTCCTGCACCAACACAGGTGCGAAAAGTGGTTTTTCAACACTAACACAAGTGTGAAAAGTGGTTTTTCAACACTATCACAAGTGCAAAAAGTGTTTTGTCCACACTAATACAAGTGCAAAAGTGGTTTCCTGCACAAACACAAGTGCGAAAAGTGGTTTTTCAACACTAACACAAGTGCGAAAAGTGGTTTTTCAACACTAACACAAGTGCGAAAAGTGGTTTTTCAACACTAACACAAGTGCGAAAAGTGTTTTTTCCACACTAATACAAGTGCAAAAGTGGTTTCCTGCACCAACACAAGTGCAAAAAGTGGTTTTTCAACACTAACACAAGTGCGAAAAGTGGTTTTCAACACTACCACAAGTGCAAAAAGTGTTTTTTCCACACTAATACAAGTGCAAAAGTGGTTTCCTGCACCAACACAAGTGTGAAAAGTGGTTTTTCAACACTAACACAAGTGCGAAAAGTGGTTTTTCAACACTAACACAAGTGCGAAAAGTGGTTTTTCCACACTAATACAAGTGCAAAAGTGGTTTCCTGCACCAACACAAGTGCGAAAAGTGGTTTTCAACACTAACACAAGTGCGAAAAGTGGTTTTTCAACACTATCACAAGTGCGAAAAGTGTTTTGTCCACACTAATACAAGTGCAAAAGTGGTTTCCTGCACCAACACAAGTGCGAAAAGTGGTTTTTCAACACTAACACAAGTGCGAAAAGTGGTTTTTCAACACTAACACAAGTGCGAAAAGTGGTTTTTCCACACTAATACAAGTGCAAAAGTGGTTTCCTGCACCAACACAAGTGCAAAAAGTGGTTTTTCAACACTAACACAAGTGCGAAAAGTGGTTTTTCAACACCATCACAAGTGCAAAAAGTGTTTTGTCCACACTAATACAAGTGCAAAAGTGGTTTCCTGCACCAACACAAGTGCGAAAAGTGGTTTTTCAACACTAACACAAGTGCGAAAAGTTGTTTTTAAACACTAACACAAGTGCGAAAAGTGGTTTTTCAACATTAACACAAGTGCGAAAAGTGGTTTTTCCACACTAATACAAGTGCAAAAGTGGTTTCCTGCACCAACACAAGTGCGAAAATTGGTTTTTCAACACTAACACAAGTGCGAAAAGTGGTTTTTCAACACTATCATAAGTGCAAAAAGTGTTTTTTCCACACTAATACAAGTGCAAAAGTGGTTTCCTGCACCAACACAAGTGCGAAAAGTGGTTTTTCAACACTAACACAAGTGCGAAAAGTGGTTTTTCAACACTAACACAAGTGCGAAAAGTGTTTTTTCCACACTAATACAAGTGCAAAAGTGGTTTCCTGCACCAACACAAGTGCGAAAAGTGGTTTTTCAACACTAACACAAGTGCGAAAAGTGGTTTTTCAACACTATCACAAGTGCAAAAAGTGTTTATTCCACACTAATACAAGTGCAAAAGTGGTTTCCTGCACCAACACAAGTGCGAAAAGTGGTTTTTCAACACTATCACAAATGCGAAAAGTGGTTTTTCAACACTAACACAAGTGCGAAAAGTGGTTGTCCCACACTAATACAAGTGCAAAAGTGGTTTTCTGCACCAACACAAGTGCGAAAAGTGGTTTTTCAACACTAACACAAGTGCGAAAAGTGGTTTTTCAACACTATCATAAGTGCAAAAAGTGTTTTTTCCACACTAATACAAGTGCAAAAGTGGTTTCCTGCACCAACACAAGTGCAAAAGTGGTTTCCTGCACCAACACAAGTGCGAAAAGTGGTTTTTCAACACTAACACAAGTGCGAAAAGTGGTTTTTCAACACAATCACAAGTGCAAAAAGTGTTTTTTCCACACTAATACAAGTGCAAAAGTGGTTTCCTGCACCAACACAAGTGCGAAAAGTGGTTTTTCAACACTAACACAAGTGCGAAAAGTGGTTTTTCAACACTAACACAAGTGCGAAAAGTGTTTTTTCCACACTAATACAAGTGCAGAAGTGGTTTCCTGCACCAACACAAGTGCGAAAAGTGGTTTTTCAACACTAACACAAGTGCGAAAAGTGGTTTTTCAACACTAACACAAGTGCGAAAAGTGGTTTTTCCACACTAATACAAGTGCAAAAGTGGTTTCCTGCACCAACACAAGTGCGAAAAGTGGTTTTTCAACACTAACACAAGTGCGAAAAGTGGTTTTTCAACACTAACACAAGTGCGAAAAGTGGTTTTTCAACACTAACACAAGGGCAAAAAGTGGTTTTTCAACACTAACACAAGGGCGAAAAGTGGTTTTTCAACACTAACGCAAGTGCGAAAAGTGGTTTTTCAACACTAACACAAGTGCGAAAAGTGGTTTTTCCACACTAATACAAGTGCAAAAGTGGTTTCCTGCACCAACACAAGTACGAAAAGTGGTTTTTCAACACTAACACAAGTGCGAAAAGTGGTTTTTCAACACTATCACAAGTGCAAAAAGTGTTTTTTCCACACTAATACAAGTGCAAAAGTGGTTTCCTGCACCAACACAAGTGTGAAAAGTGGTTTTTCAACACTAACACAAGTGCGAAAAGTGGTTTTTCAACACTAACACAAGTGCGAAAAGTGGTTTTTCCACACTAATACAAGTGCAAAAGTGGTTTCCTGCACCAACACAAGTGCGAAAAGTTGTTTTTCAACACTAACACAAGTGCGAAAAGTGGTTTTTCAACACTATCACAAGTGCAAAAAGTGTTTTGTTCACACTAATGCAAGTGCAAAAGTGGTTTCCTGCACCAACACAAGTGCAAAAAGTGGTTTTTCAACACTAACACAAGTGCGAAAAGTGGTTTTTCAACCCTATCCCAAATGCAAAAAGTGTTTTTTCCACACTAATACAAGTGCAAAAGTGGTTTCCTGCACCAACACAAGTGCGAAAAGTGGTTTTTCAACACTAACACAAGTGCGAAAAGTGGTTTTTCAACACTAACACAGTGCGAAAAGTGGTTTTTCCACACTAATACAAGTGCAAAAGTGGTTTCCTGCACCAACACAAGTGCGAAAAGTGGTTTTTCAACACTAACACAAGTGCGAAAAGTGGTTTTTCAACACTATCACAAGTGCAAAAAGTGTTTTTTCCACACTAATACAAGTGCAAAAGTGGTTTCCTGCACCAACACAAGTGCGAAAAGTGGTTTTTCAACACTAACACAAGTGCGAAAAGTGGTTTTTCAACACTAACACAAGTGCGAAAAGTGTTTTTTCCACACTAATACAAGTGCAAAAGTGGTTTCCTGCACCAACACAAGTGCGAAAAGTGGTTTTTCAACACTAACACAAGTGCGAAAAGTGGTTTTTCAACACTAACACAAGTGCGAAAAGTGGTTTTTCAACACTAACACAAGTGCGAAAAGTGGTTTTTCCACACGAATACAAGTGCAAAAGTGGTTTCCTGCACCAACACAAGTGCGAAAAGTGGTTTTCAACACTAACACAAGTGCGAAAAGTGGTTTTTCAACACTAACACAAGTGCGAAAAGTGGTTTTTCCACACTAATACAAGTGCAAAAGTGGTTTCCTGCACCAACACAAGTGCGAAAAGTTGTTTTTCAACACTAACACAAGTGCGAAAAGTGGTTTTTCAACACTAACACAAGTGCGAAAAGTGGTTTTTCAACACTAACACAAGGGCAAAAAGTGGTTTTTCAACACTAACACAAGGGCGAAAAGTGGTTTTTCAACACTAACACAAGTGTGAAAAGTGGTTTTTCAACACTAACAAAAGTGTGAAAAGTGGTTTTTCAACACTAACAAAAGTGTGAAAAGTGGTTTTTCAACACTAACACAAGTGCGAAAAGTGGTTTCCTGCACCAACACAGGTGCGAAAAGTGGTTTTTCCACACTAATACAAGTGCAAAAGTGGTTTCCTGCACCAACACAGGTGCGAAAAGTGGTTTTTCAACACTAACACAAGTGTGAAAAGTGGTTTTTCAACACTATCACAAGTGCAAAAAGTGTTTTGTCCACACTAATACAAGTGCAAAAGTGGTTTCCTGCACAAACACAAGTGCGAAAAGTGGTTTTTCAACACTAACACAAGTGCGAAAAGTGGTTTTTCAACACTAACACAAGTGCGAAAAGTGGTTTTTCAACACTAACACAAGTGCGAAAAGTGTTTTTTCCACACTAATACAAGTGCAAAAGTGGTTTCCTGCACCAACACAAGTGCAAAAAGTGGTTTTTCAACACTAACACAAGTGCGAAAAGTGGTTTTTCAACACTACCACAAGTGCAAAAAGTGTTTTTTCCACACTAATACAAGTGCAAAAGTGGTTTCCTGCACCAACACAAGTGTGAAAAGTGGTTTTTCAACACTAACACAAGTGCGAAAAGTGGTTTTTCAACACTAACACAAGTGCGAAAAGTGGTTTTTCCACACTAATACAAGTGCAAAAGTGGTTTCCTGCACCAACACAAGTGCGAAAAGTGGTTTTCAACACTAACACAAGTGCGAAAAGTTGTTTTTCAACACTATCACAAGTGCGAAAAGTGTTTTGTCCACACTAATACAAGTGCAAAAGTGGTTTCCTGCACCAACACAAGTGCGAAAAGTGGTTTTTCAACACTAACACAAGTGCGAAAAGTGGTTTTTCAACACTAACACAAGTGCGAAAAGTGGTTTTTCCACACTAATACAAGTGCAAAAGTGGTTTCCTGCACCAACACAAGTGCGAAAAGTGGTTTTTCAACACTAACACAAGTGCGAAAAGTGGTTTTTCAACACCATCACAAGTGCAAAAAGTGTTTTGTCCACACTAATACAAGTGCAAAAGTGGTTTCCTGCACCAACACAAGTGCGAAAAGTGGTTTTTCAACACTAACACAAGTGCGAAAAGTTGTTTTTAAACACTAACACAAGTGCGAAAAGTGGTTTTTCAACATTAACACAAGTGCGAAAAGTGGTTTTTCCACACTAATACAAGTGCAAAAGTGGTTTCCTGCACCAACACAAGTGCGAAAATTGGTTTTTCAACACTAACACAAGTGCGAAAAGTGGTTTTTCAACACTATCATAAGTGCAAAAAGTGTTTTTTCCACACTAATACAAGTGCAAAAGTGGTTTCCTGCACCAACACAAGTGCGAAAAGTGGTTTTTCAACACTAACACAAGTGCGAAAAGTGGTTTTTCAACACTAACACAAGTGCGAAAAGTGTTTTTTCCACACTAATACAAGTGCAAAAGTGGTTTCCTGCACCAACACAAGTGCGAAAAGTGGTTTTTTAACACTAACACAAGTGCGAAAAGTGGTTTTTCAACACTATCACAAGTGCAAAAAGTGTTTATTCCACACTAATACAAGTGCAAAAGTGGTTTCCTGCACCAACACAAGTGCGAAAAGTGGTTTTTCAACACTATCACAAGTGCGAAAAGTGGTTTTTCAACACTAACACAAGTGCGAAAAGTGGTTGTTCCACACTAATACAAGTGCAAAAGTGGTTTTCTGCACCAACACAAGTGCGAAAAGTGGTTTTTCAACACTAACACAAGTGCGAAAAGTGGTTTTTCAACACTATCATAAGTGCAAAAAGTGTTTTTTCCACACTAATACAAGTGCAAAAGTGGTTTCCTGCACCAACACAAGTGCGAAAAGTGGTTTTTCAACACTAACACAAGTGCGAAAAGTGGTTTTTCAACACTAACACAGTGCGAAAAGTGGTTTTTCCACACTAATACAAGTGCAAAAGTGGTTTCCTGCACCAACACAAGTGCGAAAAGTGGTTTTTCAACACTAACACAAGTGCGAAAAGTGGTTTTTCAACACAATCACAAGTGCAAAAAGTGTTTTTTCCACACTAATACAAGTGCAAAAGTGGTTTCCTGCACCAACACAAGTGCGAAAAGTGGTTTTTCAACACTAACACAAGTGCGAAAAGTGGTTTTTCAACACTAACACAAGTGCGAAAAGTGTTTTTTCCACACTAATACAAGTGCAAAAGTGGTTTCCTGCACCAACACAAGTGCGAAAAGTGGTTTTTCAACACTAACACAAGTGCAAAAAGTGGTTTTTCAACACTAACACAAGTGCGAAAAGTGGTTTTTCCACACTAATACAAGTGCAAAAGTGGTTTCCTGCACCAACACAAGTGCGAAAAGTGGTTTTTCAACACTAACACAAGTGCGAAAAGTGGTTTTTCAACACTAACACAAGTGCGAAAAGTGGTTTTTCAACACTAACACAAGGGCAAAAAGTGGTTTTTCAACACTAACACAAGGGCGAAAAGTGGTTTTTCAACACTAACGCAAGTGCGAAAAGTGGTTTTTCAACACTAACACAAGTGCGAAAAGTGGTTTTTCCACACTAATACAAGTGCAAAAGTGGTTTCCTGCACCAACACAAGTACGAAAAGTGGTTTTTCAACACTAACACAAGTGCGAAAAGTGGTTTTTCAACACTATCACAAGTGCAAAAAGTGTTTTTTCCACACTAATACAAGTGCAAAAGTGGTTTCCTGCACCAACACAAGTGTGAAAAGTGGTTTTTCAACACTAACACAAGTGCGAAAAGTGGTTTTTCAACACTAACACAAGTGCGAAAAGTGGTTTTTCCACACTAATACAAGTGCAAAAGTGGTTTCCTGCACCAACACAAGTGCGAAAAGTGGTTTTTCAACACTAACACAAGTGCGAAAAGTGGTTTTTCAACACTATCACAAGTGCAAAAAGTGTTTTGTTCACACTAATGCAAGTGCAAAAGTGGTTTCCTGCACCAACACAAGTGCGAAAAGTGGTTTTTCAACACTAACACAAGTGCGAAAAGTGGTTTTTCAACCCTATCCCAAATGCAAAAAGTGTTTTTTCCACACTAATACAAGTGCAAAAGTGGTTTCCTGCACCAACACAAGTGCGAAAAGTGGTTTTTCAACACTAACACAAGTGCGAAAAGTGGTTTTTCAACACTAACACAGTGCGAAAAGTGGTTTTTCCACACTAATACAAGTGCAAAAGTGGTTTCCTGCACCAACACAAGTGCGAAAAGTGGTTTTTCAACACTAACACAAGTGCGAAAAGTGGTTTTTCAACACTATCACAAGTGCAAAAAGTGTTTTTTCCACACTAATACAAGTGCAAAAGTGGTTTCCTGCACCAACACAAGTGCGAAAAGTGGTTTTTCAACACTAACACAAGTGCGAAAAGTGGTTTTTCAACACTAACACAAGTGCGAAAAGTGTTTTTTCCACACTAATACAAGTGCAAAAGTGGTTTCCTGCACCAACACAAGTGCGAAAAGTGGTTTTTCAACACTAACACAAGTGCGAAAAGTGGTTTTTCAACACTAACACAAGTGCGAAAAGTGGTTTTTCCACACTAATACAAGTGCAAAAGTGGTTTCCTGCACCAACACAAGTGCGAAAAGTGGTTTTTCAACACTAACACAAGTGCGAAAAGTGGTTTTTCAACACTAACACAAGTGCGAAAAGTGGTTTTTCAACACTAACACAAGTGCGAAAAGTGGTTTTTCCACACGAATACAAGTGCAAAAGTGGTTTCCTGCACCAACACAAGTGCGAAAAGTGGTTTTCAACACTAACACAAGTGCGAAAAGTGGTTTTTCAACACTATCACAAGTGCGAAAAGTGTTTTGTCCACACTAATACAAGTGCAAAAGTGGTTTCCTGCACCAACACAAGTGCGAAAAGTGGTTTTTCAACACTAACACAAGTGCGAAAAGTGGTTTTTCAACACTAACACAAGTGCGAAAAGTGGTTTTTCCACACTAATACAAGTGCAAAAGTGGTTTCCTGCACCAACACAAGTGCGAAAAGTGGTTTTTCAACACTAACACAAGTGCGAAAAGTGGTTTTTCAACACCATCACAAGTGCAAAAAGTGTTTTGTCCACACTAATACAAGTGCAAAAGTGGTTTCCTGCACCAACACAAGTGCGAAAAGTGGTTTTTCAACACTAACACAAGTGCGAAAAGTGGTTTTTAAACACTAACACAAGTGCGAAAAGTGGTTTTTCAACATTAACACAAGTGCGAAAAGTGGTTTTTCCACACTAATACAAGTGCAAAAGTGGTTTCCTGCACCAACACAAGTGCGAAAATTGGTTTTTCAACACTAACACAAGTGCGAAAAGTGGTTTTTCAACACTATCATAAGTGCAAAAAGTGTTTTTTCCACACTAATACAAGTGCAAAAGTGGTTTCCTGCACCAACACAAGTGCGAAAAGTGGTTTTTCAACACTAACACAAGTGCGAAAAGTGGTTTTTCAACACTAACACAAGTGCGAAAAGTGTTTTTTCCACACTAATACAAGTGCAAAAGTGGTTTCCTGCACCAACACAAGTGCGAAAAGTGGTTTTTCAACACTAACACAAGTGCGAAAAGTGGTTTTTCAACACTATCACAAGTGCAAAAAGTGTTTATTCCACACTAATACAAGTGCAAAAGTGGTTTCCTGCACCAACACAAGTGCGAAAAGTGGTTTTTCAACACTATCACAAGTGCGAAAAGTGGTTTTTCAACACTAACACAAGTGCGAAAAGTGGTTGTTCCACACTAATACAAGTGCAAAAGTGGTTTTCTGCACCAACACAAGTGCGAAAGTGGTTTTTCAACACTAACACAAGTGCGAAAAGTGGTTTTTCAACACTAACACAAGTGCGAAAAGTGGTTTTTCAACACTAACACAAGTGCGAAAAGTGTTTTTTCCACACTAATACAAGTGCAAAAGTGGTTTCCTGCACCAACACAAGTGCGAAAAGTGGTTTTTCAACACTAACACAAGTGCGAAAAGTGGTTTTTCAACACTAACACAAGTGCGAAAAGTGGTTTTTCCACACTAATACAAGTGCAAAAGTGGTTTCCTGCACCAACACAAGTGCGAAAAGTGGTTTTTCAACACTAACACAAGTGCGAAAAGTGGTTTTTCAACACTAACACAAGTGCGAAAAGTGGTTTTTCAACACTAACACAAGGGCAAAAAGTGGTTTTTCAACACTAACACAAGGGCAAAAAGTGGTTTTTCAACACTAACGCAAGTGCGAAAAGTGGTTTTTCAACACTAACACAAGTGCGAAAAGTGGTTTTTCCACACTAATACAAGTGCAAAAGTGGTTTCCTGCACCAACACAAGTACGAAAAGTGGTTTTTCAACACTAACACAAGTGCGAAAAGTGGTTTTTCAACACTATCACAAGTGCAAAAAGTGTTTTTTCCACACTAATGCAAGTGCAAAAGTGGTTTCCTGCACCAACACAAGTGTGAAAAGTGGTTTTTCAACACTAACACAAGTGCGAAAAGTGGTTTTTCAACACTAACACAAGTGCGAAAAGTGGTTTTTCCACACTAATACAAGTGCAAAAGTGGTTTCCTGCACCAACACAAGTGCGAAAAGTGGTTTTTCAACACTAACACAAGTGCGAAAAGTGGTTTTTCAACACTATCACAAGTGCAAAAAGTGTTTTGTTCACACTAATGCAAGTGCAAAAGTGGTTTCCTGCACCAACACAAGTGCGAAAAGTGGTTTTTCAACACTAACACAAGTGCGAAAAGTGGTTTTTCAACCCTATCCCAAATGCAAAAAGTGTTTTTTCCACACTAATACAAGTGCAAAAGTGGTTTCCTGCACCAACACAAGTGCGAAAAGTGGTTTTTCAACACTAACACAAGTGCGAAAAGTGGTTTTTCAACACTAACACAGTGCGAAAAGTGGTTTTTCCACACTAATACAAGTGCAAAAGTGGTTTCCTGCACCAACACAAGTGCGAAAAGTGGTTTTTCAACACTAACACAAGTGCGAAAAGTGGTTTTTCAACACTATCACAAGTGCAAAAAGTGTTTTTTCCACACTAATACAAGTGCAAAAGTGGTTTCCTTCACCAACACAAGTGCGAAAAGTGGTTTTTCAACACTAACACAAGTGCGAAAAGTGGTTTTTCAACACTAACACAAGTGCGAAAAGTGTTTTTTCCACACTAATACAAGTGCAAAAGTGGTTTCCTGCACCAACACAAGTGCGAAAAGTGGTTTTTCAACACTAACACAAGTGCGAAAAGTGGTTTTTCAACACTAACACAAGTGCGAAAAGTGGTTTTTCCACACTAATACAAGTGCAAAAGTGGTTTCCTGCACCAACACAAGTGCGAAAAGTGGTTTTTCAACACTAACACAAGTGCGAAAAGTGGTTTTTCAACACTAACACAAGTGCGAAAAGTGGTTTTTCAACACTAACACAAGTGCGAAAAGTGGTTTTTCCACACGAATACAAGTGCAAAAGTGGTTTCCTGCACCAACACAAGTGCGAAAAGTGGTTTTCAACACTAACACAAGTGCGAAAAGTGGTTTTTCAACACTATCACAAGTGCGAAAAGTGTTTTGTCCACACTAATACAAGTGCAAAAGTGGTTTCCTGCACCAACACAAGTGCGAAAAGTGGTTTTTCAACACTAACACAAGTGCGAAAAGTGGTTTTTCAACACTAACACAAGTGCGAAAAGTGGTTTTTCCACACTAATACAAGTGCAAAAGTGGTTTCCTGCACCAACACAAGTGCGAAAAGTGGTTTTTCAACACTAACACAAGTGCGAAAAGTGGTTTTTCAACACCATCACAAGTGCAAAAAGTGTTTTGTCCACACTAATACAAGTGCAAAAGTGGTTTCCTGCACCAACACAAGTGCGAAAAGTGGTTTTTCAACACTAACACAAGTGCGAAAAGTGGTTTTTAAACACTAACACAAGTGCGAAAAGTGGTTTTTCAACATTAACACAAGTGCGAAAAGTGGTTTTTCCACACTAATACAAGTGCAAAAGTGGTTTCCTGCACCAACACAAGTGCGAAAATTGGTTTTTCAACACTAACACAAGTGCGAAAAGTGGTTTTTCAACACTATCATAAGTGCAAAAAGTGTTTTTTCCACACTAATACAAGTGCAAAAGTGGTTTCCTGCACCAACACAAGTGCGAAAAGTGGTTTTTCAACACTAACACAAGTGCGAAAAGTGGTTTTTCAACACTAACACAAGTGCGAAAAGTGTTTTTTCCACACTAATACAAGTGCAAAAGTGGTTTCCTGCACCAACACAAGTGCGAAAAGTGGTTTTTCAACACTAACACAAGTGCGAAAAGTGGTTTTTCAACACTATCACAAGTGCAAAAAGTGTTTATTCCACACTAATACAAGTGCAAAAGTGGTTTCCTGCACCAACACAAGTGCGAAAAGTGGTTTTTCAACACTATCACAAGTGCGAAAAGTGGTTTTTCAACACTAACACAAGTGCGAAAAGTGGTTGTTCCACACTAATACAAGTGCAAAAGTGGTTTTCTGCACCAACACAAGTGCGAAAGTGGTTTTTCAACACTAACACAAGTGCGAAAAGTGGTTTTTCAACACTATCACAAGTGCAAAAAGTGTTTTTTCCACACTAATACAAGTGCAAAAGTGGTTTCCTGCACCAACACAAGTGCGAAAAGTGGTTTTTCAACACTAACACAAGTGCGAAAAGTGGTTTTTCAACACTAACACAGTGCGAAAAGTGGTTTTTCCACACTAATACAAGTGCAAAAGTGGTTTCCTGCACCAACACAAGTGCGAAAAGTGGTTTTTCAACACTAACACAAGTGCGAAAAGTGGTTTTTCAACACAAACACAAGTGCAAAAAGTGTTTTTTCCACACTAATACAAGTGCAAAAGTGGTTTCCTGCACCAACACAAGTGCGAAAAGTGGTTTTTCAACACTAACACAAGTGCGAAAAGTGGTTTTTCAACACTAACACAAGTGCGAAAAGTGTTTTTTCCACACTAATACAAGTGCAAAAGTGGTTTCCTGCACCAAGACAAGTGCGAAAAGTTGTTTTTCAACACTAACACAAGTGCGAAAAGTGGTTTTTCAACACTAACACAAGTGCGAAAAGTGGTTTTTCCACACTAATACAAGTGCAAAAGTGGTTTCCTGCACCAACACAAGTGCGAAAAGTGGTTTTTCAACACTAACACAAGTGCGAAAAGTGGTTTTTCAACACTAACACAAGTGCGAAAAGTGGTTTTTCAACACTAACACAAGGGCAAAAAGTGGTTTTTCAACACTAACACAAGGGCGAAAAGTGGTTTTTCAACACTAACACAAGTGCGAAAAGTGGTTTCCTGCACCAACACAAGTGCGAAAAGTGGTTTTTCAACACTAACACAAGTGCGAAAAGTGGTTTTTCAACACTAACACAAGTGCGAAAAGTGGTTTTTCAACACTAACACAAGGGCAAAAAGTGGTTTTTCAACACTAACACAAGGGCGAAAAGTGGTTTTTCAACACTAACACAAGTGCGAAAAGTGGTTTTCCACACTAATACAAGTGCAAAAGTGGTTTCCTGCACCAACACAAGTACGAAAAGTGGTTTTTCAACACTAACACAAGTGCGAAAAGTGGTTTTTCAACACTATCACAAGTGCAAAAAGTGTTTTTTCCACACTAATACAAGTGCAAAAGTGGTTTCCTGCACCAACACAAGTGTGAAAAGTGGTTTTTCAACACTAACACAAGTGCGAAAAGTGGTTTTTCAACCCTATCCCAAATGCAAAAAGTGTTTTTTCCACACTAATACAAGTGCAAAAGTGGTTTCCTGCACCAACACAAGTGCGAAAAGTGGTTTTTCAACACTAACACAAGTGCGAAAAGTGGTTTTTCAACACTAACACAGTGCGAAAAGTGGTTTTTCCACACTAATACAAGTGCAAAAGTGGTTTCCTGCACCAACACAAGTGCGAAAAGTGGTTTTTCAACACTAACACAAGTGCGAAAAGTGGTTTTTCAACACTATCACAAGTGCAAAAAGTGTTTTTTCCACACTAATACAAGTGCAAAAGTGGTTTCCTTCACCAACACAAGTGCGAAAAGTGGTTTTTCAACACTAACACAAGTGCGAAAAGTGGTTTTTCAACACTAACACAAGTGCGAAAATTGTTTTTTCCACACTAATACAAGTGCAAAAGTGGTTTCCTGCACCAACACAAGTGCGAAAAGTGGTTTTTCAACACTAACACAAGTGCGAAAAGTGGTTTTTCAACACTAACACAAGTGCGAAAAGTGGTTTTTCCACACTAATACAAGTGCAAAAGTGGTTTCCTGCACCAACACAAGTGCGAAAAGTGGTTTTTCAACACTAACACAAGTGCGAAAAGTGGTTTTTCAACACTAACACAAGTGCGAAAAGTGGTTTTTCAACACTAACACAAGTGCGAAAAGTGGTTTTTCCACACGAATACAAGTGCAAAAGTGGTTTCCTGCACCAACACAAGTGCGAAAAGTGGTTTTCAACACTAACACAAGTGCGAAAAGTGGTTTTTCAACACTATCACAAGTGCGAAAAGTGTTTTGTCCACACTAATACAAGTGCAAAAGTGGTTTCCTGCACCAACACAAGTGCGAAAAGTGGTTTTTCAACACTAACACAAGTGCGAAAAGTGGTTTTTCAACACTAACACAAGTGCGAAAAGTGGTTTTTCCACACTAATACAAGTGCAAAAGTGGTTTCCTGCACCAACACAAGTGCGAAAAGTGGTTTTTCAACACTAACACAAGTGCGAAAAGTGGTTTTTCAACACCATCACAAGTGCAAAAAGTGTTTTGTCCACACTAATACAAGTGCAAAAGTGGTTTCCTGCACCAACACAAGTGCGAAAAGTGGTTTTTCAACACTAACACAAGTGCGAAAAGTGGTTTTTAAACACTAACACAAGTGCGAAAAGTGGTTTTTCAACATTAACACAAGTGCGAAAAGTGGTTTTTCCACACTAATACAAGTGCAAAAGTGGTTTCCTGCACCAACACAAGTGCGAAAATTGGTTTTTCAACACTAACACAAGTGCGAAAAGTGGTTTTTCAACACTATCATAAGTGCAAAAAGTGTTTTTTCCACACTAATACAAGTGCAAAAGTGGTTTCCTGCACCAACACAAGTGCGAAAAGTGGTTTTTCAACACTAACACAAGTGCGAAAAGTGGTTTTTCAACACTAACACAAGTGCGAAAAGTGTTTTTTCCACACTAATACAAGTGCAAAAGTGGTTTCCTGCACCAACACAAGTGCGAAAAGTGGTTTTTCAACACTAACACAAGTGCGAAAAGTGGTTTTTCAACACTATCACAAGTGCAAAAAGTGTTTATTCCACACTAATACAAGTGCAAAAGTGGTTTCCTGCACCAACACAAGTGCGAAAAGTGGTTTTTCAACACTATCACAAGTGCGAAAAGTGGTTTTTCAACACTAACACAAGTGCGAAAAGTGGTTGTTCCACACTAATACAAGTGCAAAAGTGGTTTTCTGCACCAACACAAGTGCGAAAGTGGTTTTTCAACACTAACACAAGTGCGAAAAGTGGTTTTTCAACACTATCACAAGTGCAAAAAGTGTTTTTTCCACACTAATACAAGTGCAAAAGTGGTTTCCTGCACCAACACAAGTGCGAAAAGTGGTTTTTCAACACTAACACAAGTGCGAAAAGTGGTTTTTCAACACTAACACAGTGCGAAAAGTGGTTTTTCCACACTAATACAAGTGCAAAAGTGGTTTCCTGCACCAACACAAGTGCGAAAAGTGGTTTTTCAACACTAACACAAGTGCGAAAAGTGGTTTTTCAACACAAACACAAGTGCAAAAAGTGTTTTTTCCACACTAATACAAGTGCAAAAGTGGTTTCCTGCACCAACACAAGTGCGAAAAGTGGTTTTTCAACACTAACACAAGTGCGAAAAGTGGTTTTTCAACACTAACACAAGTGCGAAAAGTGTTTTTTCCACACTAATACAAGTGCAAAAGTGGTTTCCTGCACCAAGACAAGTGCGAAAAGTTGTTTTTCAACACTAACACAAGTGCGAAAAGTGGTTTTTCAACACTAACACAAGTGCGAAAAGTGGTTTTTCCACACTAATACAAGTGCAAAAGTGGTTTCCTGCACCAACACAAGTGCGAAAAGTGGTTTTTCAACACTAACACAAGTGCGAAAAGTGGTTTTTCAACACTAACACAAGTGCGAAAAGTGGTTTTTCAACACTAACACAAGGGCAAAAAGTGGTTTTTCAACACTAACACAAGGGCGAAAAGTGGTTTTTCAACACTAACACAAGTGCGAAAAGTGGTTTCCTGCACCAACACAAGTGCGAAAAGTGGTTTTTCAACACTAACACAAGTGCGAAAAGTGGTTTTTCAACACTAACACAAGTGCGAAAAGTGGTTTTTCAACACTAACACAAGGGCAAAAAGTGGTTTTTCAACACTAACACAAGGGCGAAAAGTGGTTTTTCAACACTAACACAAGTGCGAAAAGTGGTTTTCCACACTAATACAAGTGCAAAAGTGGTTTCCTGCACCAACACAAGTACGAAAAGTGGTTTTTCAACACTAACACAAGTGCGAAAAGTGGTTTTTCAACACTATCACAAGTGCAAAAAGTGTTTTTTCCACACTAATACAAGTGCAAAAGTGGTTTCCTGCACCAACACAAGTGTGAAAAGTGGTTTTTCAACACTAACACAAGTGCGAAAAGTGGTTTTTCAACACTAACACAAGTGCGAAAAGTGGTTTTTCCACACTAATACAAGTGCAAAAGTGGTTTCCTGCACCAACACAAGTGTGAAAAGTGGTTTTTCAACACTAACACAAGTGCGAAAAGTGGTTTTTCAACACTATCACAAGTGCAAAAAGTGTTTTGTTCACACTAATGCAAGTGCAAAAGTGGTTTCCTGCACCAACACAAGTGCGAAAAGTGGTTTTTCAACACTAACACAAGTGCGAAAAGTGGTTTTTCAACACTATCCCAAATGCAAAAAGTGTTTTTTCCACACTAATACAAGTGCAAAAGTGGTTTCCTGCACCAACACAAGTGCGAAAAGTGGTTTTTCAACACTAACACAAGTGCGAAAAGTGGTTTTTCAACACTAACACAGTGCGAAAAGTGGTTTTTCCACACTAATACAAGTGCAAAAGTGGTTTCCTGCACCAACACAAGTGCGAAAAGTGGTTTTTCAACACTAACACAAGTGCGAAAAGTGGTTTTTCAACACTATCACAAGTGCAAAAAGTGTTTTTTCCACACTAATACAAGTGCAAAAGTGGTTTCCTGCACCAACACAAGTGCGAAAAGTGGTTTTTCAACACTAACACAAGTGCGAAAAGTGGTTTTTCAACACTAACACAAGTGCGAAAAGTGTTTTTTCCACACTAATACAAGTGCAAAAGTGGTTTCCTGCACCAACACAAGTGCGAAAAGTGGTTTTTCAACACTAACACAAGTGCGAAAAGTGGTTTTTCCACACTAATACAAGTGCAAAAGTGGTTTCCTGCACCAACACAAGTGCGAAAAGTGGTTTTTCAACACTAACACAAGTGCGAAAAGTGGTTTCCTGCACCAACACAAGTGCGAAAAGTGGTTTTTCAACACTAACACAAGTGCGAAAAGTGGTTTATCCACACTAATACAAGTGCAAAAGTGGTTTCCTGCACCAACACAAGTGCGAAAAGTGGTTTTTCAACACTAACACAAGTGCGAAAAGTGGTTTTTCAACACTAACACAAGTGCGAAAAGTGGTTTTTCAACACTAACACAGGGGCGAAAAGTGGTTTTTCAACACTAACACAAGGGCGAAAAGTGGTTTTTCAACACTAACACAAGTGCGAAAAGTGGTTTTTCAACAATAACACAAGTGCGAAAAGTGGTTTTTCCACACTAATACAAGTGCAAAAGTGGTTTCCTGCACCAACACAAGTACGAAAAGTGGTTTTTCAACACTAACACAAGTGCGAAAAGTGGTTTTTCAACACTATCACAAGTGCAAAAAGTGTTTTTTCCACACTAATACAAGTGCAAAAGTGGTTTCCTGCACCAACACAAGTGTGAAAAGTGGTTTTTCAACACTAACACAAGGGCGAAAAGTGGTTTTTCAACACTAACACAAGGGCGAAAAGTGGTTTTTCAACACTAACACAAGTGCGAAAAGTGGTTTTTCAACACTAACACAAGGGCGAAAAGTGGTTTTTCAACACTAACACAAGGGCGAAAAGTGGTTTTTCAACACTAACACAAGTGCGAAAAGTGGTTTTTCAACACTAACACAAGTGCGAAAAGTGGTTTTTCCACACTAATACAAGTGCAAAAGTGGTTTCCTGCACCAACACAAGTACGAAAAGTGGTTTTTCAACACTAACACAAGTGCGAAAAGTGGTTTTTCAACACTATCACAAGTGCAAAAAGTGTTTTTTCCACACTAATACAAGTGCAAAAGTGGTTTCCTGCACCAACACAAGTGTGAAAAGTGGTTTTTCAACACTAACACAAGTGCGAAAAGTGGTTTTTCAACACTAACACAAGTGCGAAAAGTGGTTTTTCCACACTAATACAAGTGCAAAAGTGGTTTCCTGCACCAACACAAGTGCGAAAAGTGGTTTTTCAACACTAACACAAGTGTGAAAAGTGGTTTTTCAACACTATCACAAGTGCAAAAAGTGTTTTGTCCACACTAATACAAGTGCAAAAGTGGTTTCCTGCACCAACACAAGTGCGAAAAGTGGTTTTTCAACACTAACACAAGTGCGAAAAGTGGTTTTTCAACACTAACACAAGGGCGAAAAGTGGTTTTCAACACTAACACAAGGGCGAAAAGTGGTTTTTCAACACTAACGCAAGTACGAAAAGTGGTTTTTCAACACTAACACAAGTGCGAAAAGTGGTTTTTCAACACTAACACAAGTGCGAAAAGTGGTTTTTCAACACTATCACAAGTGCAAAAAGTGTTTTTTCCACACTAATACAAGTGCAAAAGTGGTTTCCTGCACCAACACAAGTGTGAAAAGTGGTTTTTCAACACTAACACAAGGGCGAAAAGTGGTTTTTCAACACTAACACAAGGGCGAAAAGTGGTTTTTCAACACTAACACAAGTGCGAAAAGTAGTTTTTCAACACTAACACAAGGGCGAAAAGTGGTTTTTCAACACTAACACAAGTGCGAAAAGTGGTTTTTAAACACTAACACAAGTGCGAAAAGTGGTTTTTCAACACTAACACAAGGGCGAAAAGTGGTTTTTCAACACTAACAAAAGGGCGAAAAGTGGTTTTTCAACACTAACACAAGTGCGAAAAGTGGTTTTTCAACAATAACACAAGTGCAAAAAGTGGTTTTTCCACACTAATACAAGTGCAAAAGTGGTTTCCTGCACCAACACAAGTACGAAAAGTGGTTTTTCAACACTAACACAAGTGCGAAAAGTGGTTTTTCAACACTATCACAAGTGCAAAAAGTGTTTTTTCCACACTAATACAAGTGCAAAAGTGGTTTCCTGCACCAACACAAGTGTGAAAAGTGGTTTTTCAACACTAACACAAGTGCGAAAAGTGGTTTTTCAACACTATCTATCACAAGTGCAAAAAGTGTTTTTTCCACACTAATACAAGTGCAAAAGTGGTTTCCTGCACCAACACAAGTGTGAAAAGTGGTTTTTCAACACTAACACAAGTGCGAAAAGTGGTTTTTCAACACTAACACAAGTGCGAAAAGTGGTTTTTCCACACTAATACAAGTGCAAAAGTGGTTTCCTGCACCAACACAAGTGCGAAAAGTGGTTTTTCAACACTAACACAAGTGTGAAAAGTGGTTTTTCAACACTATCACAAGTGCAAAAAGTGTTTTGTCCACACTAATACAAGTGCAAAAGTGGTTTCCTGCACCAACACAAGTGCGAAAAGCGGTTTTTCAACACTAACACAAGTGCGAAAAGTGGTTTTTCAACACTAACACAAGGGCGAAAAGTGGTTTTTCAACACTAACACAAGGGCGAAAAGTGGTTTTTCAACACTAACGCAAGTACGAAAAGTGGTTTTTCAACACTAACACAAGTGCGAAAAGTGGTTTTTCAACACTAACACAAGTGCGAAAAGTGGTTTTTCAACACTATCACAAGTGCAAAAAGTGTTTTTTTCCACACTAATACAAGTGCAAAAGTGGTTTCCTGCACCAACACAAGTACGAAAAGTGGTTTTTCAACACTAACACAAGGGCGAAAAGTGGTTTTTCAACACTAACACAAGTGCGAAAAGTGGTTTTTCAACACTAATACAAGTGCAAAAAGTGTTTATTCCACACTAATACAAGTGCAAAAGTGGTTTTTCAACACCATCACAAGTGCGAAAAGTGGTTTTTCCACACTAATACAAGTGCAAAAGTGGTTTCCTGCACCAACACAAGTGCGAAAAGTGGTTTTGAACACTAACACAAGTGCGAAAAGTGGTTTTTCAACACTATCACAAGTGCGAAAAGTGTTTTGTCCACACTAATACAAGTGCAAAAGTGGTTTCCTGCACAAACACAAGTGCGAAATGTGGTTTTTCAACACTAACACAAGTGCGAAAAGTGGTTTTTCAACACTAACACAAGTGCGAAAAGTGGTTTTTCCAAACTAATACAAGTGCAAAAGTGGTTTCCTGCACCAACACAAGTGCGAAAAGTGGTTTTTCAACACTAACACAAGTGCGAAAAGTGGTTTTTCAACACCATCACAAGTGCAAAAAGTGTTTTGTCCACACTAATACAAGTGCAAAAGTGGTTTCCTGCACCAACACAAGTGCGAAAAGTGGTTTTTCAACACTAACACAAGTGCGAAAAGTGGTTTTTAAACACTAACACAAGTGCGAAAAGTGGTTTTTCAACATTAACACAAGTGCGTAAAGTGGTTTTTCCACACTAATACAAGTGCAAAAGTGGTTTCCTGCACCAACACAAGTGCGAAAATTGGTTTTTCAACACTAACACAAGTGCGAAAAGTGGTTTTTCAACACTATCATAAGTGCAAAAAGTGTTTTTTCCACACTAATACAAGTGCAAAAGTGGTTTCCTGCACCAACACAAGTGCGAAAAGTGGTTTTTCAACACTAACACAAGTGCGAAAAGTGGTTTTTCAACACTAACACAAGTGCGAAAAGTGGTTTTTCCACACTAATACAAGTGCAAAAGTGGTTTCCTGCACCAACACAAGTGCGAAAAGTGTTTTTTCAACACTAACACAAGTGCGAAAAGTGGTTTTTCAACAATAACACAAGTGCGAAAAGTGGTTTTTCCACACTAATACAAGTGCAAAAGTGGTTTCCTGCACCAACACAAGTGCGAAAAGTGGTTTTTCAACACTAACACAAGTGCGAAAAGTGGTTTTTCAACACTAACACAAGTGCGAAAAGTGGTTTTTCAACACTAACACAAGGGCGAAAAGTGGTTTTTCAACACTAACACAAGGGCGAAAAGTGGTTTTTCAACACTAACACAAGTGCGAAAAGTGGTTTTTCAACAATAACACAAGTGCGAAAAGTGGTTTTTCCACACTAATACAAGTGCAAAAGTGGTTTCCTGCACCAACACAAGTACGAAAAGTGGTTTTTCAACACTAACACAAGTGCGAAAAGTGGTTTTTCAACACTATCACAAGTGCAAAAAGTGTTTTTTCCACACTAATACAAGTGCAAAAGTGGTTTCCTGCACCAACACAAGTGTGAAAAGTGGTTTTTCAACACTAACACAAGGGCGAAAAGTGGTTTTTCAACACTAACACAAGGGCGAAAAGTGGTTTTTCAACACTAACACAAGTGCGAAAAGTGGTTTTTCAACACTAACACAAGGGCGAAAAGTGGTTTTTAACACTAACACAAGGGCGAAAAGTGGTTTTTCAACACTAACACAAGTGCGAAAAGTGGTTTTTCAACACTAACACAAGTGCGAAAAGTGGTTTTTCCACACTAATACAAGTGCAAAAGTGGTTTCCTGCACCAACACAAGTACGAAAAGTGGTTTTTCAACACTAACACAAGGGCGAAAAGTGGTTTTTCAACACTAACACAAGTGCGAAAAGTGGTTTTTCAACACTAACACAAGGGCGAAAAGTGGTTTTTCAACACTAACACAATTGCGAAAAGTGGTTTTTCAACACTAACACAAGTGCGAAAAGTGGTTTTTCCACACTAATACAAGTGCAAAAGTGGTTTCCTGCACCAACACAAGTACGAAAAGTGGTTTTTCAACACTAACACAAGTGCGAAAAGTGGTTTTTCAACACTATCACAAGTGCAAAAAGTGTTTTTTCCACACTAATACAAGTGCAAAAGTGGTTTCCTGCACCAACACAAGTGTGAAAAGTGGTTTTTCAACACTAACACAAGTGCGAAAAGTGGTTTTTCAACACTAACACAAGTGCGAAAAGTGGTTTTTCCACACTAATACAAGTGCAAAAGTGGTTTCCTGCACCAACACAAGTGCGAAAAGTGGTTTTTCAACACTAACACAAGTGTGAAAAGTGGTTTTTCAACACTATCACAAGTGCAAAAAGTGTTTTGTCCACACTAATACAAGTGCAAAAGTGGTTTCCTGCACCAACACAAGTGCGAAAAGTGGTTTTTCAACACTAACACAAGTGCGAAAAGTGGTTTTTCAACACTAACACAAGGGCGAAAAGTGGTTTTTCAACACTAACACAAGGGCGAAAAGTGGTTTTTCAACACTAACGCAAGTACGAAAAGTGGTTTTTCAACACTAACACAAGTGCGAAAAGTGGTTTTTCAACACTATCACAAGTGCAAAAAGTGTTTTTTCCACACTAATACAAGTGCAAAAGTGGTTTCCTGCACCAACACAAGTGTGAAAAGTGGTTTTTCAACACTAACACAAGGGCGAAAAGTGGTTTTTCAACACTAACACAAGTACGAAAAGTGGTTTTTCAACACTAACACAAGGGCGAAAAGTGGTTTTTCAACACTAACACAAGTGCGAAAAGTGGTTTTTCAACACTAACACAAGTGCGAAAAGTGGTTTTTCCACACTAATACAAGTGCAAAAGTGGTTTTTCAACACTAACACAAGTACGAAAAGTGGTTTTTCAACACTAACACAAGTGCGAAAAGTGGTTTTTCAACACTATCACAAGTGCAAAAAGTGTTTTTTCCACACTAATACAAGTGCAAAAGTGGTTTCCTGCACCAACACTGAAAAGTGGTTTTTCAACACTAACACAAGTGCGAAAAGTGGTTTTTCAACACTAACACAAGTGCGAAAAGTGGTTTTTCCACAATAATACAAGTGCAAAAAGTGTTTATTCCACACTAATACAAGTGCAAAAGTGGTTTTTCAACACCATCACAAGTGCGAAAAGTGGTTTTCCACACTAATACAAGTGCAAAAGTGGTTTCCTGCACCAACACAAGTGCGAAAAGTGGTTTTCAACACTAACACAAGTGCGAAAAGTGGTTTTTCAACACTATCACAAGTGCGAAAAGTGTTTTGTCCACACTAATACAAGTGCAAAAGTGGTTTCCTGCACCAACACAAGTGCGAAAAGTGGTT
Organism: Myxine glutinosa; assembly: GCF_964187855.1. Classification (NCBI taxonomy): domain Eukaryota; kingdom Metazoa; phylum Chordata; class Myxini; order Myxiniformes; family Myxinidae; genus Myxine; species Myxine glutinosa. Next base: position 42,635 of record NW_027618179.1, on the reverse strand, counting down.
TTTCAACACTAACACAAGTGCGAAAAGTGGTTTTTCAACACTAACACAAGTGCGAAAAGTGGTTTTTTCCACACTAATACAAGTGCAAAAGTGGTTTCCTGCACCAACACAAGTGCGAAAAGTGGTTTTTCAACACTAACACAAGTGCGAAAAGTGGTTTTTCAACACCATCACAAGTGCAAAAAGTGTTTTGTCCACACTAATACAAGTGCAAAAGTGGTTTCCTGCACCAACACAAGTGCGAAAAGTGGTTTTTCAACACTAACACAAGTGCGAAAAGTGGTTTTTAAACACTAACACAAGTGCGAAAAGTGGTTTTTCAACATTAACACAAGTGCGTAAAGTGGTTTTTCCACACTAATACAAGTGCAAAAGTGGTTTCCTGCACCAACACAAGTGCGAAAAGTGGTTTTTCAACACTAACACAAGTGCGAAAAGTGGTTTTTCAACACCATCACAAGTGCAAAAAGTGTTTTGTCCACACTAATACAAGTGCAAAAGTGGTTTCCTGCACCAACACAAGTGCGAAAAGTGGTTTTTCAACACTAACACAAGTGCGAAAAGTGGTTTTTAAACACTAACACAAGTGCGAAAAGTGGTTTTTCAACATTAACACAAGTGCGTAAAGTGTTTTTCCACACTAATACAAGTGCAAAAGTGGTTTCCTGCACCAACACAAGTGCGAAAATTGGTTTTTCAACACTAACACAAGTGCGAAAGTGGTTTTCAACACTATCATAAGTGCAAAAAGTGTTTTTTCCACACTAATACAAGTGCAAAAGTGGTTTCCTGCACCAACACAAGTGCGAAAAGTGGTTTTTCAACACTAACACAAGTGCGAAAAGTGGTTTTTCAACACTAACAAAAGTGCGAAAAGTGGTTTTTCCACACTAATACAAGTGCAAAAGTGGTTTCCTGCACCAACACAAGTGCGAAAAGTGGTTTTTCAACACTAACACAAGTGCGAAAAGTGGTTTTTCAACACTAACACAAGTGCGAAAAGTGGTTTTTCTACACTAATACAAGTGCAAAAGTGGTTTCCTGCACCAACACAAGTGCGAAAAGTGGTTTTTCAACACTAACACAAGTGCGAAAAGTGGTTTTTCAACACTAACACAAGTGCGAAAAGTGGTTTTTCAACACTAACACAAGGGCGAAAAGTGGTTTTTCAACACTAACACAAGGGCGAAAAGTGGTTTTTCAACACTAACACAAGTGCGAAAAGTGGTTTTTCAACAATAACACAAGTGCGAAAAGTGGTTTTTCCCACACTAATACAAGTGCAAAAGTGGTTTCCTGCACCAACACAAGTACGAAAAGTGGTTTTTCAACACTAACACAAGGGCGAAAAGTGGTTTTTCAACACTAACACAAGTGCGAAAAGTGGTTTTTCAACACTAACACAAGGGCGAAAAGTGGTTTTTCAACACTAACACAAGGGCGAAAAGTGGTTTTTCAACACTAACACAATTGCGAAAAGTGGTTTTTCAACACTAACACAAGTGCGAAAAGTGGTTTTTCCACACTAATACAAGTGCAAAAGTGGTTTCCTGCACCAACACAAGTACGAAAAGTGGTTTTTCAACACTAACACAAGTGCGAAAAGTGGTTTTTCAACACTATCACAAGTGCAAAAAGTGTTTTTTCCACACTAATACAAGTGCAAAAGTGGTTTCCTGCACCAACACAAGTGTGAAAAGTGGTTTTCAACACTAACACAAGTGCGAAAAGTGGTTTTTCAACACTAACACAAGTGCGAAAAGTGGTTTTTCCACACTAATACAAGTGCAAAAGTGGTTTCCTGCACCAACACAAGTGCGAAAAGTGGTTTTTCAACACTAACACAAGTGTGAAAAGTGGTTTTTCAACACTATCACAAGTGCAAAAAGTGTTTTGTCCACACTAATACAAGTGCAAAAGTGGTTTCCTGCACCAACACAAGTGCGAAAAGTGGTTTTTCAACACTAACACAAGTGCGAAAAGTGGTTTTTCACACTAACACAAGGGCGAAAAGTGGTTTTTCAACACTAACACAAGGGCGAAAAGTGGTTTTTCAACACTAACGCAAGTACGAAAAGTGGTTTTTCAACACTAACACAAGTGCGAAAAGTGGTTTTTCAACACTATCACAAGTGCAAAAAGTGTTTTTTCCACACTAATACAAGTGCAAAAGTGGTTTCCTGCACCAACACAAGTGTGAAAAGTGGTTTTTCAACACTAACACAAGGGCGAAAAGTGGTTTTTCAACACTAACACAAGTACGAAAAGTGGTTTTTCAACACTAACACAAGTGCGAAAAGTGGTTTTTTCAACACTATCACAAGTGCAAAAAGTGTTTTTTCCACACTAACACAAGTGCGAAAAGTAGTTTTTCAACACTAACACAAGGGCGAAAAGTGGTTTTTCAACACTAACACAAGGGCGAAAAGTGGTTTTTCAACACTAACACAAGTGCGAAAAGTGGTTTTTCAACACTAACACAAGTGCGAAAAGTGGTTTTTCCACACTAATACAAGTGCAAAAGTGGTTTTTCAACACTAACACAAGTACGAAAAGTGGTTTTTCAACACTAACACAAGTGCGAAAAGTGGTTTTTCAACACTATCACAAGTGCAAAAAGTGTTTTTTCCACACTAATACAAGTGCAAAAGTGGTTTCCTGCACCAACACAAGTGTGAAAAGTGGTTTTTCAACACTAACACAAGTGCGAAAAGTGGTTTTTCAACACTAACACAAGTGCGAAAAGTGGTTTTTCCACACTAATACAAGTGCAAAAAGTGTTTATTCCACACTAATACAAGTGCAAAAGTGGTTTTTCAACACCATCACAAGTGCGAAAAGTGGTTTTTCCACACTAATACAAGTGCAAAAGTGGTTTCCTGCACCAACACAAGTGCGAAAAGTGGTTTTCAACACTAACACAAGTGCGCATTGTTTTTTCAACACTATCACAAGTGCGAAAAGTGTTTTGTCCACACTAATACAAGTGCAAAAGTGGTTTCCTGCACCAACACAAGTGCGAAAAGTGGTTTTTCAACACTAACACAAGTGCGAAAAGTGGTTTTTCAACACTAACACAAGTGCGAAAAGTGGTTTTTCCACACTAATACAAGTGCAAAAGTGGTTTCCTGCACCAACACAAGTGCGAAAAGTGGTTTTCCAACACTAACACAAGTGCGAAAAGTGGTTTTTCAACACCATCACAAGTGCAAAAAGTGTTTTGTCCCACACTAATACAAGTGCAAAAGTGGTTTCCTGCACCAACACAAGTGCGAAAAGTGGTTTTTCAACACTAACACAAGTGCGAAAAGTGGTTTTTAAACACTAACACAAGTGCGAAAAGTGGTTTTTCAACATTAACACAAGTGCGTAAAGTGGTTTTTCCACACTAATACAAGTGCAAAAGTGGTTTCCTGCACCAACACAAGTGCGAAAATTGGGTTTTCAACACTAACACAAGTGCGAAAAGTGGTTTTTCAACACTATCATAAGTGCAAAAAGTGTTTTTTCCACACTAATACAAGTGCAAAAGTGGTTTCCTGCACCAACACAAGTGCGAAAAGTGGTTTTTCAACACTATCACAGTGCGAAAAGTGGTTTTTCAACACTAACACAAGTGCGAAAAGTGGTTGTTCCACACTAATACAAGTGCAAAAGTGGTTTTCTGCACCAACACAAGTGCGAAAAGTGGTTTTTCAACACTAACACAAGTGCGAAAAGTGGTTTTTTCAACACTATCATAAGTGCAAAAAGTGTTTTTTCCACACTAATACAAGTGCAAAAGTGGTTTCCTGCACCAACACAAGTGCGAAAAGTGGTTTTTCAACACTAACACAAGTGCGAAAAGTGGTTTTTCAACACTAACACAGTGCGAAAAGTGGTTTTTCCACACTAATACAAGTGCAAAAGTGGTTTCCTGCACCAACACAAGTGCGAAAAGTGGTTTTTCAACACTAACACAGGTGCGAAAAGTGGTTTTTCAACACAATCACAAGTGCAAAAAGTGTTTTTTCCACACTAATACAAGTGCAAAAGTGGTTTCCTGCACCAACACAAGTGCGAAAAGTGGTTTTTCAACACTAACACAAGTGCGAAAAGTGGTTTTTCAACACTAACACAAGTGCGAAAAGTGTTTTTTCCACACTAATACAAGTGCAAAAGTGGTTTCCTGCACCAACACAAGTGCGAAAAGTGGTTTTTCAACACTAACACAAGTGCGAAAAGTGGTTTTTCAACACTAACACAAGTGCGAAAAGTGGTTTTTCCACACTAATACAAGTGCAAAAGTGGTTTTCCTGCACCAACACAAGTGCGAAAAGTGGTTTTTCAACACTAACACAAGTGTGAAAAGTGGTTTTTCAACACTATCACAAGTGCAAAAAGTGTTTTGTCCACACTAATACAAGTGCAAAAGTGGTTTCCTGCACCAACACAAGTGCGAAAAGTGGTTTTTCAACACTAACACAAGTGCGAAAAGTGGTTTTTTCAACACTAACACAAGGGCGAAAAGTGGTTTTTCAACACTAACACAAGGGCGAAAAGTGGTTTTTCAACACTAACGCAAGTACGAAAAGTGGTTTTTCAACACTAACACAAGTGCGAAAAGTGGTTTTTCAACACTATCACAAGTGCAAAAAGTGTTTTTTCCACACTAATACAAGTGCAAAAGTGGTTTCCTGCACCAACACAAGTGTGAAAAGTGGTTTTTCAACACTAACACAAGGGCGAAAAGTGGTTTTTCAACACTAACACAAGTACGAAAAGTGGTTTTTCAACACTAACACAAGTGCGAAAAGTGGTTTTTCAACACTATCACAAGTGCAAAAAGTGTTTTTTCCACACTAACACAAGTGCGAAAAGTAGTTTTTCAACACTAACACAAGGGCGAAAAGTGGTTTTTTCAACACTAACACAAGGGCGAAAAGTGGTTTTTCAACACTAACACAAGTGCGAAAAGTGGTTTTTCAACACTAACACAAGTGCGAAAAGTGGTTTTTCCACACTAATACAAGTGCAAAAGTGGTTTTTCAACACTAACACAAGTACGAAAAGTGGTTTTTCAACACTAACACAAGTGCGAAAAGTGGTTTTTCAACACTATCACAAGTGCAAAAAGTGTTTTTTCCACACTAATACAAGTGCAAAAGTGGTTTCCTGCACCAACACAAGTGTGAAAAGTGGTTTTTCAACACTAACACAAGTGCGAAAAGTGGTTTTTCAACACTAACACAAGTGCGAAAAGTGGTTTTTCCACACTAATACAAGTGCAAAAAGTGTTTATTCCACACTAATACAAGTGCAAAAGTGGTTTTTCAACACCATCACAAGTGCGAAAAGTGGTTTTTCCACACTAATACAAGTGCAAAAGTGGTTTCCCTGCACCAACACAAGTGCGAAAAGTGGTTTTCAACACTAACACAAGTGCGCATTGTTTTTTCAACACTATCACAAGTGCGAAAAGTGTTTTGTCCACACTAATACAAGTGCAAAAGTGGTTTCCTGCACCAACACAAGTGCGAAAAGTGGTTTTTCAACACTAACACAAGTGCGAAAAGTGGTTTTTCAACACTAACACAAGTGCGAAAAGTGGTTTTTTCCACACTAATACAAGTGCAAAAGTGGTTTCCTGCACCAACACAAGTGCGAAAAGTGGTTTTCCAACACTAACACAAGTGCGAAAGTGGTTTTTCAACACCATCACAAGTGCAAAAAGTGTTTTGTCCACACTAATACAAGTGCAAAAGTGGTTTCCTGCACCAACACAAGTGCGAAAAGTGGTTTTTCAACACTAACACAAGTGCGAAAGTGGTTTTTAAACACTAACACAAGTGCGAAAAGTGTTTTTCAACATTAACACAAGTGCGTAAAGTGGTTTTTCCACACTAATACAAGTGCAAAAGTGGTTTCCTGCACCAACACAAGTGCGAAAATTGGGTTTTCAACACTAACACAAGTGCGAAAAGTGGTTTTTCAACACTATCATAAGTGCAAAAAGTGTTTTTTCCACACTAATACAAGTGCAAAAGGTGGTTTCCTGCACCAACACAAGTGCGAAAAGTGGTTTTTCAACACTATCACAAGTGCGAAAAGTGGTTTTTCAACACTAACACAAGTGCGAAAAGTGGTTGTTCCACACTAATACAAGTGCAAAAGTGGTTTTCCTGCACCAACACAAGTGCGAAAAGTGGTTTTTCAACACTAACACAAGTGCGAAAAGTGGTTTTTCAACACTATCATAAGTGCAAAAAGTGTTTTTTCCACACTAATACAAGTGCAAAAGTGGTTTCCTGCACCAACACAAGTGCGAAAAGTGGTTTTTCAACACTAACACAAGTGCGAAAAGTGGTTTTTCAACACTAACACAGTGCGAAAAGTGGTTTTTCCACACTAATACAAGTGCAAAAGTGGTTTCCTGCACCAACACAAGTGCGAAAAGTGGTTTTTCAACACTAACACAGGTGCGAAAAGTGGTTTTTCAACACAATCACAAGTGCAAAAAGTGTTTTTTCCACACTAATACAAGTGCAAAAGTGGTTTCCTGCACCAACACAAGTGCGAAAGTGGTTTTTCAACACTAACACAAGTGCGAAAAGTGGTTTTTCAACACTAACACAAGTGCGAAAAGTGTTTTTTCCACACTAATACAAGTGCAAAAGTGGTTTCCTGCACCAACACAAGTGCGAAAAGTGGTTTTTCAACACTAACACAAGTGCAAAAAGTGGTTTTTCAACAATAACACAAGTGCGAAAAGTGGTTTTTCCACACTAATACAAGTGCAAAAGTGGTTTCCTGCACCAACACAAGTGCGAAAAGTGGTTTTTCAACACTAACACAAGTGCGAAAAGTGGTTTTTCAACACTAACACAAGTGCGAAAAGTGGTTTTTCAACACTAACACAAGGGCAAAAAGTGGTTTTTCAACACTAACACAAGGGCGAAAAGTGGTTTTTCAACACTAACACAAGTGTGAAAAGTGGTTTTTCAACACTAACACAAGGGCGAAAAGTGGTTTTTCAACACTAACACAAGTGCGAAAAGTGGTTGTTCCACACTAATACAAGTGCAAAAGTGGTTTTCTGCACCAACACAAGTGCGAAAAGTGGTTTTTCAACACTAACACAAGTGCGAAAAGTGGTTTTTCAACACTATCATAAGTGCAAAAAGTGTTTTTTCCACACTAATACAAGTGCAAAAGTGGTTTCCTGCAACAACACAAGTGCGAAAAGTGGTTTTTCAACACTAACACAAGTGCGAAAAGTGGTTTTTCAACACTAACACAGTGCGAAAAGTGGTTTTTCCACACTAATACAAGTGCAAAAGTGGTTTCCTGCACCAACACAAGTGCGAAAAGTGGTTTTTCAACACTAACACAGGTGCGAAAAGTGGTTTTTCAACACAATCACAAGTGCAAAAAGTGTTTTTTCCACACTAATACAAGTGTAAAAGTGGTTTCCTGCACCAACACAAGTGCGAAAAGTGGTTTTTCAACACTAACACAAGTGCGAAAAGTGGTTTTTCAACACTAACACAAGTGCGAAAAGTGTTTTTTCCACACTAATACAAGTGCAAAAGTGGTTTCCTGCACCAACACAAGTGCGAAAAGTGGTTTTTCAACACTAACACAAGTGCGAAAAGTGGTTTTTCAACACTAACACAAGTGCGAAAAGTGGTTTTTCCACACTAATACAAGTGCAAAAGTGGTTTCCTGCACCAACACAAGTGCGAAAAGTGGTTTTTCAACACTAACACAAGTGCGAAAAGTGGTTTTTCAACACTAACACAAGTGCGAAAAGTGGTTTTTCAACACTAACACAAGGGCAAAAAGTGGTTTTTCAACACTAACACAAGGGCGAAAAGTGGTTTTTCAACACTAACACAAGTGTGAAAAGTGGTTTTCCAACACTAACACAAGTGCGAAAAGTGGTTTTTCAACACTAACACAAGTGCGAAAAGTGGTTTCCTGCACCAACACAGGTGCGAAAAGTGGTTTTTCCACACTAATACAAGTGCAAAAGTGGTTTCCTGCACCAACACAGGTGCGAAAAGTGGTTTTTCAACACTAACACAAGTGTGAAAAGTGGTTTTTCAACACTATCACAAGTGCAAAAAGTGTTTTGTCCACACTAATACAAGTGCAAAAGTGGTTTCCTGCACAAACACAAGTGCGAAAAGTGGTTTTTCAACACTAACACAAGTGCGAAAAGTGGTTTTTCAACACTAACACAAGTGCGAAAAGTGGTTTTTCAACACTAACACAAGTGCGAAAAGTGTTTTTTCCACACTAATACAAGTGCAAAAGTGGTTTCCTGCACCAACACAAGTGCAAAAAGTGGTTTTTCAACACTAACACAAGTGCGAAAAGTGGTTTTCAACACTACCACAAGTGCAAAAAGTGTTTTTTCCACACTAATACAAGTGCAAAAGTGGTTTCCTGCACCAACACAAGTGTGAAAAGTGGTTTTTCAACACTAACACAAGTGCGAAAAGTGGTTTTTCAACACTAACACAAGTGCGAAAAGTGGTTTTTCCACACTAATACAAGTGCAAAAGTGGTTTCCTGCACCAACACAAGTGTGAAAAGTGGTTTTCAACACTAACACAAGTGCGAAAAGTGGTTTTTCAACACTATCACAAGTGCGAAAAGTGTTTTGTCCACACTAATACAAGTGCAAAAGTGGTTTCCTGCACCAACACAAGTGCGAAAAGTGGTTTTTCAACACTAACACAAGTGCGAAAAGTGGTTTTTCAACACTAACACAAGTGCGAAAAGTGGTTTTTCCACACTAATACAAGTGCAAAAGTGGTTTCCTGCACCAACACAAGTGCAAAAAGTGGTTTTTCAACACTAACACAAGTGCGAAAAGTGGTTTTTCAACACCATCACAAGTGCAAAAAGTGTTTTGTCCACACTAATACAAGTGCAAAAGTGGTTTCCTGCACCAACACAAGTGCGAAAAGTGGTTTTTCAACACTAACACAAGTGCGAAAAGTTGTTTTTAAACACTAACACAAGTGCGAAAAGTGGTTTTTCAACATTAACACAAGTGCGAAAAGTGGTTTTTCCACACTAATACAAGTGCAAAAGTGGTTTCCTGCACCAACACAAGTGCGAAAATTGGTTTTTCAACACTAACACAAGTGCGAAAAGTGGTTTTTCAACACTATCATAAGTGCAAAAAGTGTTTTTTCCACACTAATACAAGTGCAAAAGTGGTTTCCTGCACCAACACAAGTGCGAAAAGTGGTTTTTCAACACTAACACAAGTGCGAAAAGTGGTTTTTCAACACTAACACAAGTGCGAAAAGTGTTTTTTCCACACTAATACAAGTGCAAAAGTGGTTTCCTGCACCAACACAAGTGCGAAAAGTGGTTTTTCAACACTAACACAAGTGCGAAAAGTGGTTTTTCAACACTATCACAAGTGCAAAAAGTGTTTATTCCACACTAATACAAGTGCAAAAGTGGTTTCCTGCACCAACACAAGTGCGAAAAGTGGTTTTTCAACACTATCACAAGTGCGAAAAGTGGTTTTTCAACACTAACACAAGTGCGAAAAGTGGTTGTTCCACACTAATACAAGTGCAAAAGTGGTTTTCTGCACCAACACAAGTGCGAAAAGTGGTTTTTCAACACTAACACAAGTGCGAAAAGTGGTTTTTCAACACTATCATAAGTGCAAAAAGTGTTTTTTCCACACTAATACAAGTGCAAAAGTGGTTTCCTGCACCAACACAAGTGCAAAAGTGGTTTCCTGCACCAACACAAGTGCGAAAAGTGGTTTTTCAACACTAACACAAGTGCGAAAAGTGGTTTTTCAACACAATCACAAGTGCAAAAAGTGTTTTTTCCACACTAATACAAGTGCAAAAGTGGTTTCCTGCACCAACACAAGTGCGAAAAGTGGTTTTTCAACACTAACACAAGTGCGAAAAGTGGTTTTTCAACACTAACACAAGTGCGAAAAGTGTTTTTTCCACACTAATACAAGTGCAGAAGTGGTTTCCTGCACCAACACAAGTGCGAAAAGTGGTTTTTCAACACTAACACAAGTGCGAAAAGTGGTTTTTCAACACTAACACAAGTGCGAAAAGTGGTTTTTCCACACTAATACAAGTGCAAAAGTGGTTTCCTGCACCAACACAAGTGCGAAAAGTGGTTTTTCAACACTAACACAGTGCGAAAAGTGGTTTTTCAACACTAACACAAGTGCGAAAAGTGGTTTTTCAACACTAACACAAGGGCAAAAAGTGGTTTTTCAACACTAACACAAGGGCGAAAAGTGGTTTTTCAACACTAACGCAAGTGCGAAAAGTGGTTTTTCAACACTAACACAAGTGCGAAAAGTGGTTTTTCCACACTAATACAAGTGCAAAAGTGGTTTCCTGCACCAACACAAGTACGAAAAGTGGTTTTTCAACACTAACACAAGTGCGAAAAGTGGTTTTTCAACACTATCACAAGTGCAAAAAGTGTTTTTTCCACACTAATACAAGTGCAAAAGTGGTTTCCTGCACCAACACAAGTGTGAAAAGTGGTTTTTCAACACTAACACAAGTGCGAAAAGTGGTTTTTCAACACTAACACAAGTGCGAAAAGTGGTTTTTCCACACTAATACAAGTGCAAAAGTGGTTTCCTGCACCAACACAAGTGCGAAAAGTTGTTTTTCAACACTAACACAAGTGCGGAAAGTGGTTTTTCAACACTATCACAAGTGCAAAAAGTGTTTTGTTCACACTAATGCAAGTGCAAAAGTGGTTTCCTGCACCAACACAAGTGCGAAAAGTGGTTTTTCAACACTAACACAAGTGCGAAAAGTGGTTTTTCAACCCTATCCCAAATGCAAAAAGTGTTTTTTCCACACTAATACAAGTGCAAAAGTGGTTTCCTGCACCAACACAAGTGCGAAAAGTGGTTTTTCAACACTAACACAAGTGCGAAAAGTGGTTTTTCAACACTAACACAGTGCGAAAAGTGGTTTTTCCACACTAATACAAGTGCAAAAGTGGTTTCCTGCACCAACACAAGTGCGAAAAGTGGTTTTTCAACACTAACACAAGTGCGAAAAGTGGTTTTTCAACACTATCACAAGTGCAAAAAGTGTTTTTTCCACACTAATACAAGTGCAAAAGTGGTTTCCTGCACCAACACAAGTGCGAAAAGTGGTTTTTCAACACTAACACAAGTGCGAAAAGTGGTTTTTCAACACTAACACAAGTGCGAAAAGTGTTTTTTCCACACTAATACAAGTGCAAAAGTGGTTTCCTGCACCAACACAAGTGCGAAAAGTGGTTTTTCAACACTAACACAAGTGCGAAAAGTGGTTTTTCTACACTAACACAAGTGCGAAAAGTGGTTTTTCCACACTAATACAAGTGCAAAAGTGGTTTCCTGCACCAACACAAGTGCGAAAAGTGGTTTTTCAACACTAACACAAGTGCGAAAAGTGGTTTTTCAACACTAACACAAGTGCGAAAAGTGGTTTTTCAACACTAACACAAGTGCGAAAAGTGGTTTTTCCACATGAATACAAGTGCAAAAGTGGTTTCCTGCACCAACACAAGTGCGAAAAGTGGTTTTCAACACTAACACAAGTGCGAAAAGTGGTTTTTCAACACTAACACAAGTGCGAAAAGTGGTTTTTCCACAGTAATACAAGTGCAAAAGTGGTTTCCTGCACCAACACAAGTGCGAAAAGTTGTTTTTCAACACTAACACAAGTGCGAAAAGTGGTTTTTCAACACTAACACAAGTGCGAAAAGTGGTTTTTCAACACTAACACAAGGGCAAAAAGTGGTTTTTCAACACTAACACAAGGGCGAAAAGTGGTTTTTCAACACTAACACAAGTGTGAAAAGTGGTTTTTCAACACTAACAAAAGTGTGAAAAGTGGTTTTTCAACACTAACAAAAGTGTGAAAAGTGGTTTTTCAACACTAACACAAGTGCGAAAAGTGGTTTCCTGCACCAACACAGGTGCGAAAAGTGGTTTTTCCACACTAATACAAGTGCAAAAGTGGTTTCCTGCACCAACACAGGTGCGAAAAGTGGTTTTTCAACACTAACACAAGTGTGAAAAGTGGTTTTTCAACACTATCACAAGTGCAAAAAGTGTTTTGTCCACACTAATACAAGTGCAAAAGTGGTTTCCTGCACAAACACAAGTGCGAAAAGTGGTTTTTCAACACTAACACAAGTGCGAAAAGTGGTTTTTCAACACTAACACAAGTGCGAAAAGTGGTTTTTCAACACTAACACAAGTGCGAAAAGTGTTTTTTCCACACTAATACAAGTGCAAAAGTGGTTTCCTGCACCAACACAAGTGCAAAAAGTGGTTTTTCAACACTAACACAAGTGCGAAAAGTGGTTTTCAACACTACCACAAGTGCAAAAAGTGTTTTTTCCACACTAATACAAGTGCAAAAGTGGTTTCCTGCACCAACACAAGTGTGAAAAGTGGTTTTTCAACACTAACACAAGTGCGAAAAGTGGTTTTTCAACACTAACACAAGTGCGAAAAGTGGTTTTTCCACACTAATACAAGTGCAAAAGTGGTTTCCTGCACCAACACAAGTGCGAAAAGTGGTTTTCAACACTAACACAAGTGCGAAAAGTGGTTTTTCAACACTATCACAAGTGCGAAAAGTGTTTTGTCCACACTAATACAAGTGCAAAAGTGGTTTCCTGCACCAACACAAGTGCGAAAAGTGGTTTTTCAACACTAACACAAGTGCGAAAAGTGGTTTTTCAACACTAACACAAGTGCGAAAAGTGGTTTTTCCACACTAATACAAGTGCAAAAGTGGTTTCCTGCACCAACACAAGTGCAAAAAGTGGTTTTTCAACACTAACACAAGTGCGAAAAGTGGTTTTTCAACACCATCACAAGTGCAAAAAGTGTTTTGTCCACACTAATACAAGTGCAAAAGTGGTTTCCTGCACCAACACAAGTGCGAAAAGTGGTTTTTCAACACTAACACAAGTGCGAAAAGTTGTTTTTAAACACTAACACAAGTGCGAAAAGTGGTTTTTCAACATTAACACAAGTGCGAAAAGTGGTTTTTCCACACTAATACAAGTGCAAAAGTGGTTTCCTGCACCAACACAAGTGCGAAAATTGGTTTTTCAACACTAACACAAGTGCGAAAAGTGGTTTTTCAACACTATCATAAGTGCAAAAAGTGTTTTTTCCACACTAATACAAGTGCAAAAGTGGTTTCCTGCACCAACACAAGTGCGAAAAGTGGTTTTTCAACACTAACACAAGTGCGAAAAGTGGTTTTTCAACACTAACACAAGTGCGAAAAGTGGTTTTTCAACACTAACACAAGTGCGAAAAGTGGTTTTTCCACACGAATACAAGTGCAAAAGTGGTTTCCTGCACCAACACAAGTGCGAAAAGTGGTTTTCAACACTAACACAAGTGCGAAAAGTGGTTTTTCAACACTAACACAAGTGCGAAAAGTGGTTTTTCCACACTAATACAAGTGCAAAAGTGGTTTCCTGCACCAACACAAGTGCGAAAAGTTGTTTTTCAACACTAACACAAGTGCGAAAAGTGGTTTTTCAACACTAACACAAGTGCGAAAAGTGGTTTTTCAACACTAACACAAGGGCAAAAAGTGGTTTTTCAACACTAACACAAGGGCGAAAAGTGGTTTTTCAACACTAACACAAGTGTGAAAAGTGGTTTTTCAACACTAACAAAAGTGTGAAAAGTGGTTTTTCAACACTAACAAAAGTGTGAAAAGTGGTTTTTCAACACTAACACAAGTGCGAAAAGTGGTTTCCTGCACCAACACAGGTGCGAAAAGTGGTTTTTCCACACTAATACAAGTGCAAAAGTGGTTTCCTGCACCAACACAGGTGCGAAAAGTGGTTTTTCAACACTAACACAAGTGTGAAAAGTGGTTTTTCAACACTATCACAAGTGCACAAAGTGTTTTGTCCACACTAATACAAGTGCAAAAGTGGTTTCCTGCACAAACACAAGTGCGAAAAGTGGTTTTTCAACACTAACACAAGTGCGAAAAGTGGTTTTTCAACACTAACACAAGTGCGAAAAGTGGTTTTTCAACACTAACACAAGTGCGAAAAGTGTTTTTTCCACACTAATACAAGTGTAAAAGTGGTTTCCTGCACCAACACAATTGCAAAAAGTGGTTTTTCAACACTAACACAAGTGCGAAAAGTGGTTTTCAACACTACCACAAGTGCAAAAAGTGTTTTTTCCACACTAATACAAGTGCAAAAGTGGTTTCCTGCACCAACACAAGTGTGAAAAGTGGTTTTTCAACACTAACACAAGTGCGAAAAGTGGTTTTTCAACACTAACACAAGTGCGAAAAGTGGTTTTTCCACACTAATACAAGTGCAAAAGTGGTTTCCTGCACCAACACAAGTGCGAAAAGTGGTTTTCAACACTAACACAAGTGCGAAAAGTGGTTTTTCAACACTATCACAAGTGCGAAAAGTGTTTTGTCCACACTAATACAAGTGCAAAAGTGGTTTCCTGCACCAACACAAGTGCGAAAAGTGGTTTTTCAACACTAACACAAGTGCGAAAAGTGGTTTTTCAACACTAACACAAGTGCGAAAAGTGGTTTTTCCACACTAATACAAGTGCAAAAGTGGTTTCCTGCACCAACACAAGTGCAAAAAGTGGTTTTTCAACACTAACACAAGTGCGAAAAGTGGTTTTTCAACACTATCACAAGTGCAAAAAGTGTTTTGTCCACACTAATACAAGTGCAAAAGTGGTTTCCTGCACCAACACAAGTGCGAAAAGTGGTTTTTCAACACTAACACAAGTGCGAAAAGTTGTTTTTAAACACTAACACAAGTGCGAAAAGTGGTTTTTCAACATTAACACAAGTGCGAAAAGTGGTTTTTCCACACTAATACAAGTGCAAAAGTGGTTTCCTGCACCAACACAAGTGCGAAAATTGGTTTTTCAACACTAACACAAGTGCGAAAAGTGGTTTTTCAACACTATCATAAGTGCAAAAAGTGTTTTTTCCACACTAATACAAGTGCAAAAGTGGTTTCCTGCACCAACACAAGTGCGAAAAGTGGTTTTTCAACACTAACACAAGTGCGAAAAGTGGTTTTTCAACACTAACACAAGTGCGAAAAGTGTTTTTTCCACACTAATACAAGTGCAAAAGTGGTTTCCTGCACCAACACAAGTGCGAAAAGTGGTTTTTCAACACTAACACAAGTGCGAAAAGTGGTTTTTCAACACTAACACAAGTGCGAAAAGTGTTTTTTCCACACTAATACAAGTGCAAAAGTGGTTTCCTGCACCAACACAAGTGCGAAAAGTGGTTTTTCAACACTAACACAAGTGCGAAAAGTGGTTTTTCAACACTATCACAAGTGCAAAAAGTGTTTATTCCACACTAATACAAGTGCAAAAGTGGTTTCCTGCACCAACACAAGTGCGAAAAGTGGTTTTTCAACACTATCACAAGTGCGAAAAGTGGTTTTTCAACACTAACACAAGTGCGAAAAGTGGTTGTTCCACACTAATACAAGTGCAAAAGTGGTTTTCTGCACCAACACAAGTGCGAAAAGTGGTTTTTCAACACTAACACAAGTGCGAAAAGTGGTTTTTCAACACTATCATAAGTGCAAAAAGTGTTTTTTCCACACTAATACAAGTGCAAAAGTGGTTTCCTGCACCAACACAAGTGCAAAAGTGGTTTCCTGCACCAACACAAGTGCGAAAAGTGGTTTTTCAACACTAACACAAGTGCGAAAAGTGGTTTTTCAACACAATCACAAGTGCAAAAAGTGTTTTTTCCACACTAATACAAGTGCAAAAGTGGTTTCCTGCACCAACACAAGTGCGAAAAGTGGTTTTTCAACACTAACACAAGTGCGAAAAGTGGTTTTTCAACACTAACACAAGTGCGAAAAGTGTTTTTTCCACACTAATACAAGTGCAGAAGTGGTTTCCTGCACCAACACAAGTGCGAAAAGTGGTTTTTCAACACTAACACAAGTGCGAAAAGTGGTTTTTCAACACTAACACAAGTGCGAAAAGTGGTTTTTCCACACTAATACAAGTGCAAAAGTGGTTTCCTGCACCAACACAAGTGCGAAAAGTGGTTTTTCAACACTAACACAGTGCGAAAAGTGGTTTTTCAACACTAACACAAGTGCGAAAAGTGGTTTTTCAACACTAACACAAGGGCAAAAAGTGGTTTTTCAACACTAACACAAGGGCGAAAAGTGGTTTTTCAACACTAACGCAAGTGCGAAAAGTGGTTTTTCAACACTAACACAAGTGCGAAAAGTGGTTTTTCCACACTAATACAAGTGCAAAAGTGGTTTCCTGCACCAACACAAGTACGAAAAGTGGTTTTTCAACACTAACACAAGTGCGAAAAGTGGTTTTTCAACACTATCACAAGTGCAAAAAGTGTTTTTTCCACACTAATACAAGTGCAAAAGTGGTTTCCTGCACCAACACAAGTGTGAAAAGTGGTTTTTCAACACTAACACAAGTGCGAAAAGTGGTTTTTCAACACTAACACAAGTGCGAAAAGTGGTTTTTCCACACTAATACAAGTGCAAAAGTGGTTTCCTGCACCAACACAAGTGCGAAAAGTTGTTTTTCAACACTAACACAAGTGCGGAAAGTGGTTTTTCAACACTATCACAAGTGCAAAAAGTGTTTTGTTCACACTAATGCAAGTGCAAAAGTGGTTTCCTGCACCAACACAAGTGCGAAAAGTGGTTTTTCAACACTAACACAAGTGCGAAAAGTGGTTTTTCAACCCTATCCCAAATGCAAAAAGTGTTTTTTCCACACTAATACAAGTGCAAAAGTGGTTTCCTGCACCAACACAAGTGCGAAAAGTGGTTTTTCAACACTAACACAAGTGCGAAAAGTGGTTTTTCAACACTAACACAGTGCGAAAAGTGGTTTTTCCACACTAATACAAGTGCAAAAGTGGTTTCCTGCACCAACACAAGTGCGAAAAGTGGTTTTTCAACACTAACACAAGTGCGAAAAGTGGTTTTTCAACACTATCACAAGTGCAAAAAGTGTTTTTTCCACACTAATACAAGTGCAAAAGTGGTTTCCTGCACCAACACAAGTGCGAAAAGTGGTTTTTCAACACTAACACAAGTGCGAAAAGTGGTTTTTCAACACTAACACAAGTGCGAAAAGTGTTTTTTCCACACTAATACAAGTGCAAAAGTGGTTTCCTGCACCAACACAAGTGCGAAAAGTGGTTTTTCAACACTAACACAAGTGCGAAAAGTGGTTTTTCTACACTAACACAAGTGCGAAAAGTGGTTTTTCCACACTAATACAAGTGCAAAAGTGGTTTCCTGCACCAACACAAGTGCGAAAAGTGGTTTTTCAACACTAACACAAGTGCGAAAAGTGGTTTTTCAACACTAACACAAGTGCGAAAAGTGGTTTTTCAACACTAACACAAGTGCGAAAAGTGGTTTTTCCACATGAATACAAGTGCAAAAGTGGTTTCCTGCACCAACACAAGTGCGAAAAGTGGTTTTCAACACTAACACAAGTGCGAAAAGTGGTTTTTCAACACTAACACAAGTGCGAAAAGTGGTTTTTCCACAGTAATACAAGTGCAAAAGTGGTTTCCTGCACCAACACAAGTGCGAAAAGTTGTTTTTCAACACTAACACAAGTGCGAAAAGTGGTTTTTCAACACTAACACAAGTGCGAAAAGTGGTTTTTCAACACTAACACAAGGGCAAAAAGTGGTTTTTCAACACTAACACAAGGGCGAAAAGTGGTTTTTCAACACTAACACAAGTGTGAAAAGTGGTTTTTCAACACTAACAAAAGTGTGAAAAGTGGTTTTTCAACACTAACAAAAGTGTGAAAAGTGGTTTTTCAACACTAACACAAGTGCGAAAAGTGGTTTCCTGCACCAACACAGGTGCGAAAAGTGGTTTTTCCACACTAATACAAGTGCAAAAGTGGTTTCCTGCACCAACACAGGTGCGAAAAGTGGTTTTTCAACACTAACACAAGTGTGAAAAGTGGTTTTTCAACACTATCACAAGTGCAAAAAGTGTTTTGTCCACACTAATACAAGTGCAAAAGTGGTTTCCTGCACAAACACAAGTGCGAAAAGTGGTTTTTCAACACTAACACAAGTGCGAAAAGTGGTTTTTCAACACTAACACAAGTGCGAAAAGTGGTTTTTCAACACTAACACAAGTGCGAAAAGTGTTTTTTCCACACTAATACAAGTGCAAAAGTGGTTTCCTGCACCAACACAAGTGCAAAAAGTGGTTTTTCAACACTAACACAAGTGCGAAAAGTGGTTTTCAACACTACCACAAGTGCAAAAAGTGTTTTTTCCACACTAATACAAGTGCAAAAGTGGTTTCCTGCACCAACACAAGTGTGAAAAGTGGTTTTTCAACACTAACACAAGTGCGAAAAGTGGTTTTTCAACACTAACACAAGTGCGAAAAGTGGTTTTTCCACACTAATACAAGTGCAAAAGTGGTTTCCTGCACCAACACAAGTGCGAAAAGTGGTTTTCAACACTAACACAAGTGCGAAAAGTGGTTTTTCAACACTATCACAAGTGCGAAAAGTGTTTTGTCCACACTAATACAAGTGCAAAAGTGGTTTCCTGCACCAACACAAGTGCGAAAAGTGGTTTTTCAACACTAACACAAGTGCGAAAAGTGGTTTTTCAACACTAACACAAGTGCGAAAAGTGGTTTTTCCACACTAATACAAGTGCAAAAGTGGTTTCCTGCACCAACACAAGTGCAAAAAGTGGTTTTTCAACACTAACACAAGTGCGAAAAGTGGTTTTTCAACACCATCACAAGTGCAAAAAGTGTTTTGTCCACACTAATACAAGTGCAAAAGTGGTTTCCTGCACCAACACAAGTGCGAAAAGTGGTTTTTCAACACTAACACAAGTGCGAAAAGTTGTTTTTAAACACTAACACAAGTGCGAAAAGTGGTTTTTCAACATTAACACAAGTGCGAAAAGTGGTTTTTCCACACTAATACAAGTGCAAAAGTGGTTTCCTGCACCAACACAAGTGCGAAAATTGGTTTTTCAACACTAACACAAGTGCGAAAAGTGGTTTTTCAACACTATCATAAGTGCAAAAAGTGTTTTTTCCACACTAATACAAGTGCAAAAGTGGTTTCCTGCACCAACACAAGTGCGAAAAGTGGTTTTTCAACACTAACACAAGTGCGAAAAGTGGTTTTTCAACACTAACACAAGTGCGAAAAGTGGTTTTTCAACACTAACACAAGTGCGAAAAGTGGTTTTTCCACACGAATACAAGTGCAAAAGTGGTTTCCTGCACCAACACAAGTGCGAAAAGTGGTTTTCAACACTAACACAAGTGCGAAAAGTGGTTTTTCAACACTAACACAAGTGCGAAAAGTGGTTTTTCCACACTAATACAAGTGCAAAAGTGGTTTCCTGCACCAACACAAGTGCGAAAAGTTGTTTTTCAACACTAACACAAGTGCGAAAAGTGGTTTTTCAACACTAACACAAGTGCGAAAAGTGGTTTTTCAACACTAACACAAGGGCAAAAAGTGGTTTTTCAACACTAACACAAGGGCGAAAAGTGGTTTTTCAACACTAACACAAGTGTGAAAAGTGGTTTTTCAACACTAACAAAAGTGTGAAAAGTGGTTTTTCAACACTAACAAAAGTGTGAAAAGTGGTTTTTCAACACTAACACAAGTGCGAAAAGTGGTTTCCTGCACCAACACAGGTGCGAAAAGTGGTTTTTCCACACTAATACAAGTGCAAAAGTGGTTTCCTGCACCAACACAGGTGCGAAAAGTGGTTTTTCAACACTAACACAAGTGTGAAAAGTGGTTTTTCAACACTATCACAAGTGCACAAAGTGTTTTGTCCACACTAATACAAGTGCAAAAGTGGTTTCCTGCACAAACACAAGTGCGAAAAGTGGTTTTTCAACACTAACACAAGTGCGAAAAGTGGTTTTTCAACACTAACACAAGTGCGAAAAGTGGTTTTTCAACACTAACACAAGTGCGAAAAGTGTTTTTTCCACACTAATACAAGTGTAAAAGTGGTTTCCTGCACCAACACAATTGCAAAAAGTGGTTTTTCAACACTAACACAAGTGCGAAAAGTGGTTTTCAACACTACCACAAGTGCAAAAAGTGTTTTTTCCACACTAATACAAGTGCAAAAGTGGTTTCCTGCACCAACACAAGTGTGAAAAGTGGTTTTTCAACACTAACACAAGTGCGAAAAGTGGTTTTTCAACACTAACACAAGTGCGAAAAGTGGTTTTTCCACACTAATACAAGTGCAAAAGTGGTTTCCTGCACCAACACAAGTGCGAAAAGTGGTTTTCAACACTAACACAAGTGCGAAAAGTGGTTTTTCAACACTATCACAAGTGCGAAAAGTGTTTTGTCCACACTAATACAAGTGCAAAAGTGGTTTCCTGCACCAACACAAGTGCGAAAAGTGGTTTTTCAACACTAACACAAGTGCGAAAAGTGGTTTTTCAACACTAACACAAGTGCGAAAAGTGGTTTTTCCACACTAATACAAGTGCAAAAGTGGTTTCCTGCACCAACACAAGTGCAAAAAGTGGTTTTTCAACACTAACACAAGTGCGAAAAGTGGTTTTTCAACACCATCACAAGTGCAAAAAGTGTTTTGTCCACACTAATACAAGTGCAAAAGTGGTTTCCTGCACCAACACAAGTGCGAAAAGTGGTTTTTCAACACTAACACAAGTGCGAAAAGTTGTTTTTAAACACTAACACAAGTGCGAAAAGTGGTTTTTCAACATTAACACAAGTGCGAAAAGTGGTTTTTCCACACTAATACAAGTGCAAAAGTGGTTTCCTGCACCAACACAAGTGCGAAAATTGGTTTTTCAACACTAACACAAGTGCGAAAAGTGGTTTTTCAACACTATCATAAGTGCAAAAAGTGTTTTTTCCACACTAATACAAGTGCAAAAGTGGTTTCCTGCACCAACACAAGTGCGAAAAGTGGTTTTTCAACACTAACACAAGTGCGAAAAGTGTTTTTTCCACACTAATACAAGTGCAAAAGTGGTTTCCTGCACCAACACAAGTGCGAAAAGTGGTTTTTCAACACTAACACAAGTGCGAAAAGTGGTTTTTCAACACTATCACAAGTGCAAAAAGTGTTTATTCCACACTAATACAAGTGCAAAAGTGGTTTCCTGCACCAACACAAGTGCGAAAAGTGGTTTTTCAACACTAACACAAGTGCGAAAAGTGGTTTTTCAACACTAACACAAGTGCGAAAAGTGGTTTTTCAACACTAACACAAGTGCGAAAAGTGGTTTTTCCACACGAATACAAGTGCAAAAGTGGTTTCCTGCACCAACACAAGTGCGAAAAGTGGTTTTCAACACTAACACAAGTGCGAAAAGTGGTTTTTCAACACTAACACAAGTGCGAAAAGTGGTTTTTCCACACTAATACAAGTGCAAAAGTGGTTTCCTGCACCAACACAAGTGCGAAAAGTTGTTTTTCAACACTAACACAAGTGCGAAAAGTGGTTTTTCAACACTAACACAAGTGCGAAAAGTGGTTTTTCAACACTAACACAAGGGCAAAAAGTGGTTTTTCAACACTAACACAAGGGCGAAAAGTGGTTTTTCAACACTAACACAAGTGTGAAAAGTGGTTTTTCAACACTAACAAAAGTGTGAAAAGTGGTTTTTCAACACTAACAAAAGTGTGAAAAGTGGTTTTTCAACACTAACACAAGTGCGAAAAGTGGTTTCCTGCACCAACACAGGTGCGAAAAGTGGTTTTTCCACACTAATACAAGTGCAAAAGTGGTTTCCTGCACCAACACAGGTGCGAAAAGTGGTTTTTCAACACTAACACAAGTGTGAAAAGTGGTTTTTCAACACTATCACAAGTGCACAAAGTGTTTTGTCCACACTAATACAAGTGCAAAAGTGGTTTCCTGCACAAACACAAGTGCGAAAAGTGGTTTTTCAACACTAACACAAGTGCGAAAAGTGGTTTTTCAACACTAACACAAGTGCGAAAAGTGGTTTTTCAACACTAACACAAGTGCGAAAAGTGTTTTTTCCACACTAATACAAGTGTAAAAGTGGTTTCCTGCACCAACACAATTGCAAAAAGTGGTTTTTCAACACTAACACAAGTGCGAAAAGTGGTTTTCAACACTACCACAAGTGCAAAAAGTGTTTTTTCCACACTAATACAAGTGCAAAAGTGGTTTCCTGCACCAACACAAGTGTGAAAAGTGGTTTTTCAACACTAACACAAGTGCGAAAAGTGGTTTTTCAACACTAACACAAGTGCGAAAAGTGGTTTTTCCACACTAATACAAGTGCAAAAGTGGTTTCCTGCACCAACACAAGTGCGAAAAGTGGTTTTCAACACTAACACAAGTGCGAAAAGTGGTTTTTCAACACTATCACAAGTGCGAAAAGTGTTTTGTCCACACTAATACAAGTGCAAAAGTGGTTTCCTGCACCAACACAAGTGCGAAAAGTGGTTTTTCAACACTAACACAAGTGCGAAAAGTGGTTTTTCAACACTAACACAAGTGCGAAAAGTGGTTTTTCCACACTAATACAAGTGCAAAAGTGGTTTCCTGCACCAACACAAGTGCAAAAAGTGGTTTTTCAACACTAACACAAGTGCGAAAAGTGGTTTTTCAACACCATCACAAGTGCAAAAAGTGTTTTGTCCACACTAATACAAGTGCAAAAGTGGTTTCCTGCACCAACACAAGTGCGAAAAGTGGTTTTTCAACACTAACACAAGTGCGAAAAGTTGTTTTTAAACACTAACACAAGTGCGAAAAGTGGTTTTTCAACATTAACACAAGTGCGAAAAGTGGTTTTTCCACACTAATACAAGTGCAAAAGTGGTTTCCTGCACCAACACAAGTGCGAAAATTGGTTTTTCAACACTAACACAAGTGCGAAAAGTGGTTTTTCAACACTATCATAAGTGCAAAAAGTGTTTTTTCCACACTAATACAAGTGCAAAAGTGGTTTCCTGCACCAACACAAGTGCGAAAAGTGGTTTTTCAACACTAACACAAGTGCGAAAAGTGGTTTTTCAACACTAACACAAGTGCGAAAAGTGTTTTTTCCACACTAATACAAGTGCAAAAGTGGTTTCCTGCACCAACACAAGTGCGAAAAGTGGTTTTTCAACACTAACACAAGTGCGAAAAGTGGTTTTTCAACACTATCACAAGTGCAAAAAGTGTTTATTCCACACTAATACAAGTGCAAAAGTGGTTTCCTGCACCAACACAAGTGCGAAAAGTGGTTTTTCAACACTATCACAAGTGCGAAAAGTGGTTTTTCAACACTAACACAAGTGCGAAAAGTGGTTGTTCCACACTAATACAAGTGCAAAAGTGGTTTTCTGCACCAACACAAGTGCGAAAAGTGGTTTTTCAACACTAACACAAGTGCGAAAAGTGGTTTTTCAACACTATCATAAGTGCAAAAAGTGTTTTTTCCACACTAATACAAGTGCAAAAGTGGTTTCCTGCACCAACACAAGTGCAAAAGTGGTTTCCTGCACCAACACAAGTGCGAAAAGTGGTTTTTCAACACTAACACAAGTGCGAAAAGTGGTTTTTCAACACAATCACAAGTGCAAAAAGTGTTTTTTCCACACTAATACAAGTGCAAAAGTGGTTTCCTGCACCAACACAAGTGCGAAAAGTGGTTTTTCAACACTAACACAAGTGCGAAAAGTGGTTTTTCAACACTAACACAAGTGCGAAAAGTGTTTTTCCACACTAATACAAGTGCAGAAGTGGTTTCCTGCACCAACACAAGTGCGAAAAGTGGTTTTTCAACACTAACACAAGTGCGAAAAGTGGTTTTTCAACACTAACACAAGTGCGAAAAGTGGTTTTTCCACACTAATACAAGTGCAAAAGTGGTTTCCTGCACCAACACAAGTGCGAAAAGTGGTTTTTCAACACTAACACAAGTGCGAAAAGTGGTTTTTCAACACTAACACAAGTGCGAAAAGTGGTTTTTCAACACTAACACAAGGGCAAAAAGTGGTTTTTCAACACTAACACAAGGGCGAAAAGTGGTTTTTCAACACTAACGCAAGTGCGAAAAGTGGTTTTTCAACACTAACACAAGTGCGAAAAGTGGTTTTTCCACACTAATACAAGTGCAAAAGTGGTTTCCTGCACCAACACAAGTACGAAAAGTGGTTTTTCAACACTAACACAAGTGCGAAAAGTGGTTTTTCAACACTATCACAAGTGCAAAAAGTGTTTTTTCCACACTAATACAAGTGCAAAAGTGGTTTCCTGCACCAACACAAGTGTGAAAAGTGGTTTTTCAACACTAACACAAGTGCGAAAAGTGGTTTTTCAACACTAACACAAGTGCGAAAAGTGGTTTTTCCACACTAATACAAGTGCAAAAGTGGTTTCCTGCACCAACACAAGTGCGAAAAGTTGTTTTTCAACACTAACACAAGTGCGAAAAGTGGTTTTTCAACACTATCACAAGTGCAAAAAGTGTTTTGTTCACACTAATGCAAGTGCAAAAGTGGTTTCCTGCACCAACACAAGTGCGAAAAGTGGTTTTTCAACACTAACACAAGTGCGAAAAGTGGTTTTTCAACCCTATCCCAAATGCAAAAAGTGTTTTTTCCACACTAATACAAGTGCAAAAGTGGTTTCCTGCACCAACACAAGTGCGAAAAGTGGTTTTTCAACACTAACACAAGTGCGAAAAGTGGTTTTTCAACACTAACACAGTGCGAAAAGTGGTTTTTTCCACACTAATACAAGTGCAAAAGTGGTTTCCTGCACCAACACAAGTGCGAAAAGTGGTTTTTCAACACTAACACAAGTGCGAAAAGTGGTTTTTCAACACTATCACAAGTGCAAAAAGTGTTTTTTCCACACTAATACAAGTGCAAAAGTGGTTTCCTGCACCAACACAAGTGCGAAAAGTGGTTTTTCAACACTAACACAAGTGCGAAAAGTGGTTTTTCAACACTAACACAAGTGCGAAAAGTGTTTTTTCCACACTAATACAAGTGCAAAAGTGGTTTCCTGCACCAACACAAGTGCGAAAAGTGGTTTTTCAACACTAACACAAGTGCGAAAAGTGGTTTTTCTACACTAACACAAGTGCGAAAAGTGGTTTTTCCACACTAATACAAGTGCAAAAGTGGTTTCCTGCACCAACACAAGTGCGAAAAGTGGTTTTTCAACACTAACACAAGTGCGAAAAGTGGTTTTTCAACACTAACACAAGTGCGAAAAGTGGTTTTTCAACACTAACACAAGTGCGAAAAGTGGTTTTTCCACACGAATACAAGTGCAAAAGTGGTTTCCTGCACCAACACAAGTGCGAAAAGTGGTTTTCAACACTAACACAAGTGCGAAAAGTGGTTTTTCAACACTAACACAAGTGTGAAAAGTGGTTTTTCCACACTAATACAAGTGCAAAAGTGGTTTCCTGCACCAACACAAGTGCGAAAAGTTGTTTTTCAACACTAACACAAGTGCGAAAAGTGGTTTTTCAACACTAACACAAGTGCGAAAAGTGGTTTTTCAACACTAACACAAGGGCAAAAAGTGGTTTTTCAACACTAACACAAGGGCGAAAAGTGGTTTTTCAACACTAACACAAGTGTGAAAAGTGGTTTTTCAACACTAACAAAAGTGTGAAAAGTGGTTTTTCAACACTAACAAAAGTGTGAAAAGTGGTTTTTCAACACTAACACAAGTGCGAAAAGTGGTTTCCTGCACCAACACAGGTGCGAAAAGTGGTTTTTCCACACTAATACAAGTGCAAAAGTGGTTTCCTGCACCAACACAGGTGCGAAAAGTGGTTTTTCAACACTAACACAAGTGTGAAAAGTGGTTTTTCAACACTATCACAAGTGCAAAAAGTGTTTTGTCCACACTAATACAAGTGCAAAAGTGGTTTCCTGCACAAACACAAGTGCGAAAAGTGGTTTTTCAACACTAACACAAGTGCGAAAAGTGGTTTTTCAACACTAACACAAGTGCGAAAAGTGGTTTTTCAACACTAACACAAGTGCGAAAAGTGTTTTTTCCACACTAATACAAGTGCAAAAGTGGTTTCCTGCACCAACACAAGTGCAAAAAGTGGTTTTTCAACACTAACACAAGTGCGAAAAGTGGTTTTTCAACACTACCACAAGTGCAAAAAGTGTTTTTTCCACACTAATACAAGTGCAAAAGTGGTTTCCTGCACCAACACAAGTGTGAAAAGTGGTTTTTCAACACTAACACAAGTGCGAAAAGTGGTTTTTCAACACTAACACAAGTGCGAAAAGTGGTTTTTCCACACTAATACAAGTGCAAAAGTGGTTTCCTGCACCAACACAAGTGCGAAAAGTGGTTTTCAACACTAACACAAGTGCGAAAAGTTGTTTTTCAACACTATCACAAGTGCGAAAAGTGTTTTGTCCACACTAATACAAGTGCAAAAGTGGTTTCCTGCACCAACACAAGTGCGAAAAGTGGTTTTTCAACACTAACACAAGTGCGAAAAGTGGTTTTTCAACACTAACACAAGTGCGAAAAGTGGTTTTTCCACACTAATACAAGTGCAAAAGTGGTTTCCTGCACCAACACAAGTGCGAAAAGTGGTTTTTCAACACTAACACAAGTGCGAAAAGTGGTTTTTCAACACCATCACAAGTGCAAAAAGTGTTTTGTCCACACTAATACAAGTGCAAAAGTGGTTTCCTGCACCAACACAAGTGCGAAAAGTGGTTTTTCAACACTAACACAAGTGCGAAAAGTTGTTTTTAAACACTAACACAAGTGCGAAAAGTGGTTTTTCAACATTAACACAAGTGCGAAAAGTGGTTTTTCCACACTAATACAAGTGCAAAAGTGGTTTCCTGCACCAACACAAGTGCGAAAATTGGTTTTTCAACACTAACACAAGTGCGAAAAGTGGTTTTTCAACACTATCATAAGTGCAAAAAGTGTTTTTTCCACACTAATACAAGTGCAAAAGTGGTTTCCTGCACCAACACAAGTGCGAAAAGTGGTTTTTCAACACTAACACAAGTGCAAAAAGTGGTTTTTCAACACTAACACAAGTGCGAAAAGTGTTTTTTCCACACTAATACAAGTGCAAAAGTGGTTTCCTGCACCAACACAAGTGCGAAAAGTGGTTTTTCAACACTAACACAAGTGCGAAAAGTGGTTTTTCAACACTATCACAAGTGCAAAAAGTGTTTATTCCACACTAATACAAGTGCAAAAGTGGTTTCCTGCACCAACACAAGTGCGAAAAGTGGTTTTTCAACACTATCACAAGTGCGAAAAGTGGTTTTTCAACACTAACACAAGTGCGAAAAGTGTTGTTCCACACTAATACAAGTGCAAAAGTGGTTTTCTGCACCAACACAAGTGCGAAAAGTGGTTTTTCAACACTAACACAAGTGCGAAAAGTGGTTTTTCAACACTATCATAAGTGCAAAAAGTGTTTTTTCCACACTAATACAAGTGCAAAAGTGGTTTCCTGCACCAACACAAGTGCGAAAGTGGTTTTTCAACACTAACACAAGTGCGAAAAGTGGTTTTTCAACACTAACACAGTGCGAAAAGTGGTTTTTCCACACTAATACAAGTGCAAAAGTGGTTTCCTGCACCAACACAAGTGCGAAAAGTGTTTTTCAACACTAACACAAGTGCGAAAAGTGGTTTTTCAACACAATCACAAGTGCAAAAAGTGTTTTTTCCACACTAATACAAGTGCAAAAGTGGTTTCCTGCACCAACACAAGTGCGAAAAGTGGTTTTTCAACACTACACAAGTGCGAAAAGTGGTTTTTCAACACTAACACAAGTGCGAAAAGTGGTTTTTTCCACACTAATACAAGTGCAATAGTGGTTTCCTGCACCAACACAAGTGCGAAAAGTGGTTTTTCAACACTAACACAAGTGCAAAAGTGGTTTTTCAACACTAACACAAGTGCGAAAAGTGGTTTTTCCACACTAATACAAGTGCAAAAGTGGTTTCCTGCACCAACACAAGTGCGAAAAGTGGTTTTTCAACACAAACACAAGTGCGAAAAGTGGTTTTTCAACACTAACACAAGTGTGAAAAGTGGTTTTTCAACACTAACACAAGGGCAAAAAGTGGTTTTTCAACACTAACACAAGGGCGAAAAGTGGTTTTTCAACACTAACGCAAGTGCGAAAAGTGGTTTTTCAACACTAACACAAGTGCGAAAAGTGGTTTTTCCACACTAATACAAGTGCAAAAGTGGTTTCCTGCACCAACACAAGTACGAAAAGTGGTTTTTCAACACTAACACAAGTGCGAAAAGTGGTTTTTCAACACTATCACAAGTGCAAAAAGTGTTTTTTCCACACTAATACAAGTGCAAAAGTGGTTTCCTGCACAACACAAGTGTGAAAAGTGGTTTTTCAACACTAACACAAGTGCGAAAAGTGGTTTTTCAACACTAACACAAGTGCGAAAAAGTGGTTTTTCCACACTAATACAAGTGCAAAAGTGGTTTCCTGCACCAACACAAGTGCGAAAAGTGGTTTTTCAACACTAACACAAGTGCGAAAAGTGGTTTTTCAACACTATCACAAGTGCAAAAAGTGTTTTGTTCACACTAATGCAAGTGCAAAAGTGGTTTCCTGCACCAACACAAGTGCGAAAAGTGGTTTTTCACACTAACACAAGTGCGAAAAGTGGTTTTTCAACCCTATCCCAAATGCAAAAAGTGTTTTTTCCACACTAATACAAGTGCAAAAGTGGTTTCCTGCACCAACACAAGTGCGAAAAGTGGTTTTTCAACACTAACACAAGTGCGAAAAGTGGTTTTTCAACACTAACACAGTGCGAAAAGTGGTTTTTCCACACTAATACAAGTGCAAAAGTGGTTTCCTGCACCAACACAAGTGCGAAAAGTGGTTTTTCAACACTAACACAAGTGCGAAAAGTGGTTTTTTCAACACTATCACAAGTGCAAAAAGTGTTTTTTCCACACTAATACAAGTGCAAAAGTGGTTTCCTGCACCAACACAAGTGCGAAAAGTGGTTTTTCAACACTAACACAAGTGCGAAAAGTGGTTTTTCAACACTAACACAAGTGCGAAAAGTGTTTTTTCCACACTAATACAAGTGCAAAAGTGGTTTCCTGCACCAACACAAGTGCGAAAAGTGGTTTTTCAACACTAACACAAGTGCGAAAAGTGGTTTTTCAACACTAACACAAGTGCGAAAAGTGGTTTTTCCACACTAATACAAGTGCAAAAGTGGTTTCCTGCACCAACACAAGTGCGAAAAGTGGTTTTTCAACACTAACACAAGTGCGAAAAGTGGTTTTTCAACACTAACACAAGTGCGAAAAGTGGTTTTTCAACACTAACACAAGTGCGAAAAGTGGTTTTTCCACACGAATACAAGTGCAAAAGTGGTTTCCTGCACCAACACAAGTGCGAAAAGTGGTTTTTCAACACTAACACAAGTGCGAAAAGTGGTTTTTCAACACTATCACAAGTGCGAAAAGTGTTTTGTCCACACTAATACAAGTGCAAAAGTGGTTTCCTGCACCAACACAAGTGCGAAAAGTGGTTTTTCAACACTAACACAAGTGCGAAAAGTGGTTTTTTCAACACTAACACAAGTGCGAAAAGTGGTTTTTCCACACTAATACAAGTGCAAAAGTGGTTTCCTGCACCAACACAAGTGCGAAAAGTGGTTTTTCAACACTAACACAAGTGCGAAAAGTGGTTTTTCAACACCATCACAAGTGCAAAAAGTGTTTTGTCCACACTAATACAAGTGCAAAAGTGGTTTCCTGCACCAACACAAGTGCGAAAAGTGGTTTTTCAACACTAACACAAGTGCGAAAAGTGGTTTTTAAACACTAACACAAGTGCGAAAAGTGGTTTTTCAACATTAACACAAGTGCGAAAAGTGGTTTTTCCACACTAATACAAGTGCAAAAGTGGTTTCTTGCACCAACACAAGTGCGAAAATTGGTTTTTCAACACTAACACAAGTGCGAAAAGTGGTTTTTCAACACTATCATAAGTGCAAAAAGTGTTTTTTCCACACTAATACAAGTGCAAAAGTGGTTTCCTGCACCAACACAAGTGCGAAAAGTGGTTTTTCAACACTAACACAAGTGCGAAAAGTGGTTTTTCAACACTAACACAAGTGCGAAAAGTGTTTTTTCCACACTAATACAAGTGCAAAAGTGGTTTCCTGCACCAACACAAGTGCGAAAAGTGGTTTTTCAACACTAACACAAGTGCGAAAAGTGGTTTTTCAACACTATCACAAGTGCAAAAAGTGTTTATTCCACACTAATACAAGTGCAAAAGTGGTTTCCTGCACCAACACAAGTGCGAAAAGTGGTTTTTCAACACTATCACAAGTGCGAAAAGTGGTTTTTCAACACTAACACAAGTGCGAAAAGTGGTTGTTCCACACTAATACAAGTGCAAAAGTGGTTTTCTGCACCAACACAAGTGCGAAAGTGGTTTTTCAACACTAACACAAGTGCGAAAAGTGGTTTTTCAACACTAACACAAGTGCGAAAAGTGGTTTTTCAACACTAACACAAGTGCGAAAAGTGTTTTTTCCACACTAATACAAGTGCAAAAGTGGTTTCCTGCACCAACACAAGTGCGAAAAGTGGTTTTTCAACACTAACACAAGTGCGAAAAGTGGTTTTTCAACACTAACACAAGGGCGAAAAGTGGTTTTTCCACACTAATACAAGTGCAAAAGTGGTTTCCTGCACCAACACAAGTGCGAAAAGTGGTTTTTCAACACTAACACAAGTGCGAAAAGTGGTTTTTCAACACTAACACAAGTGCGAAAAGTGGTTTTTCAACACTAACACAAGGGCAAAAAGTGGTTTTTCAACACTAACACAAGGGCAAAAAGTGGTTTTTCAACACTAACGCAAGTGCGAAAAGTGGTTTTTCAACACTAACACAAGTGCGAAAAGTGGTTTTTCCACACTAATACAAGTGCAAAAGTGGTTTCCTGCACCAACACAAGTACGAAAAGTGGTTTTTCAACACTAACACAAGTGCGAAAAGTGGGTTTTTCAACACTATCACAAGTGCAAAAAGTGTTTTTTCCACACTAATGCAAGTGCAAAAGTGGTTTCCTGCACCAACACAAGTGTGAAAAGTGGTTTTTCAACACTAACACAAGTGCGAAAAGTGGTTTTTCAACACTAACACAAGTGCGAAAAGTGGTTTTTCCACACTAATACAAGTGCAAAAGTGGTTTCCTGCACCAACACAAGTGCGAAAAGTGGTTTTTCAACACTAACACAAGTGCGAAAAGTGGTTTTTCAACACTATCACAAGTGCAAAAAGTGTTTTGTTCACACTAATGCAAGTGCAAAAGTGGTTTCCTGCACCAACACAAGTGCGAAAAGTGGTTTTTCAACACTAACACAAGTGCGAAAAGTGGTTTTTCAACCCTATCCCAAATGCAAAAAGTGTTTTTTCCACACTAATACAAGTGCAAAAGTGGTTTCCTGCACCAACACAAGTGCGAAAAGTGGTTTTTCAACACTAACACAAGTGCGAAAAGTGGTTTTTCAACACTAACACAGTGCGAAAAGTGGTTTTTTCCACACTAATACAAGTGCAAAAGTGGTTTCCTGCACCAACACAAGTGCGAAAAGTGGTTTTTCAACACTAACACAAGTGCGAAAAGTGGTTTTTCAACACTATCACAAGTGCAAAAAGTGTTTTTTCCACACTAATACAAGTGCAAAAGTGGTTTCCTTCACCAACACAAGTGCGAAAAGTGGTTTTTCAACACTAACACAAGTGCGAAAAGTGGTTTTTCAACACTAACACAAGTGCGAAAAGTGTTTTTTTCCACACTAATACAAGTGCAAAAGTGGTTTCCTGCACCAACACAAGTGCGAAAAGTGGTTTTTCAACACTAACACAAGTGCGAAAAGTGGTTTTTCAACACTAACACAAGTGCGAAAAGTGGTTTTTCCACACTAATACAAGTGCAAAAGTGGTTTCCTGCACCAACACAAGTGCGAAAAGTGGTTTTTCAACACTAACACAAGTGCGAAAAGTGGTTTTTCAACACTAACACAAGTGCGAAAAGTGGTTTTTCAACACTAACACAAGTGCGAAAAGTGGTTTTTCCACACGAATACAAGTGCAAAAGTGGTTTCCTGCACCAACACAAGTGCGAAAAGTGGTTTTCAACACTAACACAAGTGCGAAAAGTGGTTTTTCAACACTATCACAAGTGCGAAAAGTGTTTTGTCCACACTAATACAAGTGCAAAAGTGGTTTCCTGCACCAACACAAGTGCGAAAAGTGGTTTTTTCAACACTAACACAAGTGCGAAAAGTGGTTTTTCAACACTAACACAAGTGCGAAAAGTGGTTTTTCCACACTAATACAAGTGCAAAAGTGGTTTCCTGCACCAACACAAGTGCGAAAAGTGGTTTTTCAACACTAACACAAGTGCGAAAAGTGGTTTTTCAACACCATCACAAGTGCAAAAAGTGTTTTGTCCACACTAATACAAGTGCAAAAGTGGTTTCCTGCACCAACACAAGTGCGAAAAGTGGTTTTTCAACACTAACACAAGTGCGAAAAGTGGTTTTTAAACACTAACACAAGTGCGAAAAGTGGTTTTTCAACATTAACACAAGTGCGAAAAGTGGTTTTTCCACACTAATACAAGTGCAAAAGTGGTTTCCTGCACCAACACAAGTGCGAAAATTGGTTTTTCAACACTAACACAAGTGCGAAAAGTGGTTTTTCAACACTATCATAAGTGCAAAAAGTGTTTTTTCCACACTAATACAAGTGCAAAAGTGGTTTCCTGCACCAACACAAGTGCGAAAAGTGGTTTTTCAACACTAACACAAGTGCGAAAAGTGGTTTTTCAACACTAACACAAGTGCGAAAAGTGTTTTTTCCACACTAATACAAGTGCAAAAGTGGTTTCCTGCACCAACACAAGTGCGAAAAGTGGTTTTTCAACACTAACACAAGTGCGAAAAGTGGTTTTTCAACACTATCACAAGTGCAAAAAGTGTTTATTCCACACTAATACAAGTGCAAAAGTGGTTTCCTGCACCAACACAAGTGCGAAAAGTGGTTTTTCAACACTATCACAAGTGCGAAAAGTGGTTTTTCAACACTAACACAAGTGCGAAAAGTGGTTGTTCCACACTAATACAAGTGCAAAAGTGGTTTTCTGCACCAACACAAGTGCGAAAGTGGTTTTTCAACACTAACACAAGTGCGAAAAGTGGTTTTTCAACACTATCACAAGTGCAAAAAGTGTTTTTTCCACACTAATACAAGTGCAAAAGTGGTTTCCTGCACCAGCACAAGTGCGAAAAGTGGTTTTTCAACACTAACACAAGTGCGAAAAGTGGTTTTTCAACACTAACACAGTGCGAAAGTGGTTTTTCCACACTAATACAAGTGCAAAAGTGGTTTCCTGCACCAACACAAGTGCGAAAAGTGGTTTTTCAACACTAACACAAGTGCGAAAAGTGGTTTTTCAACACAAACACAAGTGCAAAAAGTGTTTTTTCCACACTAATACAAGTGCAAAAGTGGTTTCCTGCACCAACACAAGTGCGAAAAGTGGTTTTTCAACACTAACACAAGTGCGAAAAGTGGTTTTTCAACACTAACACAAGTGCGAAAAGTGTTTTTTCCACACTAATACAAGTGCAAAAGTGGTTTCCTGCACCAAGACAAGTGCGAAAAGTGGTTTTTCAACACTAACACAAGTGCGAAAAGTGGTTTTTCAACACTAACACAAGTGCGAAAAGTGGTTTTTCCACACTAATACAAGTGCAAAAGTGGTTTCCTGCACCAACACAAGTGCGAAAAGTGGTTTTTCAACACTAACACAAGTGCGAAAAGTGGTTTTTCAACACTAACACAAGTGCGAAAAGTGGTTTTTCAACACTAACACAAGGGCAAAAAGTGGTTTTTCAACACTAACACAAGGGCGAAAAGTGGTTTTTCAACACTAACACAAGTGCGAAAAGTGGTTTTCCACACTAATACAAGTGCAAAAGTGGTTTCCTGCACCAACACAAGTACGAAAAGTGGTTTTTCAACACTACACAAGTGCGAAAAGTGGTTTTTCAACACTATCACAAGTGCAAAAAGTGTTTTTTCCACACTAATACAAGTGCAAAAGTGGTTTCCTGCACCAACACAAGTGTGAAAAGTGGTTTTTCAACACTAACACAAGGTGCGAAAAGTGGTTTTTCAACACTAACACAAGTGCGAAAAGTGGTTTTTCCACACTAATACAAGTGCAAAAGTGGTTTCCTGCACCAACACAAGTGCGAAAAGTGGTTTTTCAACACTAACACAAGTGCGAAAAGTGGTTTTTCAACACTATCACAAGTGCAAAAAGTGTTTTGTTCACACTAATGCAAGTGCAAAAGTGGTTTCCTGCACCAACACAAGTGCGAAAAGTGGTTTTTCAACACTAACACAAGTGCGAAAAGTGGTTTTTCAACACTATCCCAAATGCAAAAAGTGTTTTTTCCACACTAATACAAGTGCAAAAGTGGTTTCCTGCACCAACACAAGTGCGAAAAGTGGTTTTTCAACACTAACACAAGTGCGAAAAGTGGTTTTTCAACACTAACACAGTGCGAAAAGTGGTTTTTCCACACTAATACAAGTGCAAAAGTGGTTTCCTGCACCAACACAAGTGCGAAAAGTGGTTTTTCAACACTAACACAAGTGCGAAAAGTGGTTTTTCAACACTATCACAAGTGCAAAAAGTGTTTTTTCCACACTAATACAAGTGCAAAAGTGGTTTCCTGCACCAACACAAGTGCGAAAAGTGGTTTTTCAACACTAACACAAGTGCGAAAAGTGGTTTTTCAACACTAACACAAGTGCAAAAAGTGTTTTTTCCACACTAATACAAGTGCAAAAGTGGTTTCCTGCACCAACACAAGTGCGAAAAGTGGTTTTTCAACACTAACACAAGTGCGAAAAGTGGTTTTTCAACACTAACACAAGTGCGAAAAGTGGTTTTTCCACACTAATACAAGTGCAAAAGTGGTTTCCTGCACCAACACAAGTGCGAAAAGTGGTTTTTCAACACTAACACAAGTGCGAAAAGTGGTTTTTCAACACTAACACAAGTGCGAAAAGTGGTTTTTCAACACTAACACAGGGGCGAAAAGTGGTTTTTCAACACTAACACAAGGGCGAAAAGTGGTTTTTCAACACTAACACAAGTGCGAAAAGTGGTTTTTCAACAATAACACAAGTGCGAAAAGTGGTTTTTCCACACTAATACAAGTGCAAAAGTGGTTTCCTGCACCAACACAAGTACGAAAAGTGGTTTTTCAACACTAACACAAGTGCGAAAAGTGGTTTTTCAACACTATCACAAGTGCAAAAAGTGTTTTTTCCACACTAATACAAGTGCAAAAGTGGTTTCCTGCACCAACACAAGTGTGAAAAGTGGTTTTTCAACACTAACACAAGGGCGAAAAGTGGTTTTTCAACACTAACACAAGGGCGAAAAGTGGTTTTTCAACACTAACACAAGTGCGAAAAGTGGTTTTTCAACACTAACACAAGGGCGGAAAGTGGTTTTTCAACACTAACACAAGGGCGAAAAGTGGTTTTTCAACACTAACACAAGTGCGAAAAGTGGTTTTTCAACACTAACACAAGTGCGAAAAGTGGTTTTTCCACACTAATACAAGTGCAAAAGTGGTTTCCTGCACCAACACAAGTACGAAAAGTGGTTTTTCAACACTAACACAAGTGCGAAAAGTGGATTTTCAACACTATCACAAGTGCAAAAAGTGTTTTTTCCACACTAATACAAGTGCAAAAGTGGTTTCCTGCACCAACACAAGTGTGAAAAGTGGTTTTTCAACACTAACACAAGTGCGAAAAGTGGTTTTTCAACACTAACACAAGTGCGAAAAGTGGTTTTTCCACACTAATACAAGTGCAAAAGTGGTTTCCTGCACCAACACAAGTGCGAAAAGTGGTTTTTCAACACTAACACAAGTGTGAAAAGTGGTTTTTCAACACTATCACAAGTGCAAAAAGTGTTTTGTCCACACTAATACAAGTGCAAAAGTGGTTTCCTGCACCAACACAAGTGCGAAAAGTGGTTTTTCAACACTAACACAAGTGCGAAAAGTGGTTTTTCAACACTAACACAAGGGCGAAAAGTGGTTTTTCAACACTAACACAAGGGCGAAAAGTGGTTTTTCAACACTAACGCAAGTACGAAAAGTGGTTTTTCAACACTAACACAAGTGCGAAAAGTGGTTTTTCAACACTAACACAAGTGCGAAAAGTGGTTTTTCAACACTATCACAAGTGCAAAAAGTGTTTTTTCCACACTAATACAAGTGCAAAAGTGGTTTCCTGCACCAACACAAGTGTGAAAAGTGGTTTTTCAACACTAACACAAGGGCGAAAAGTGGTTTTTCAACACTAACACAAGGGCGAAAAGTGGTTTTTCAACACTAACACAAGTGCGAAAAGTAGTTTTTCAACACTAACACAAGGGCGAAAAGTGGTTTTTCAACACTAACACAAGTGCGAAAAGTGGTTTTTCAACACTAACACAAGTGCGAAAAGTGGTTTTTCAACACTAACACAAGGGCGAAAAGTGGTTTTTCAACACTAACAAAAGGGCGAAAAGTGGTTTTTCAACACTAACACAAGTGCGAAAAGTGGTTTTTCAACAATAACACAAGTGCGAAAAGTGGTTTTTCCACACTAATACAAGTGCAAAAGTGGTTTCCTGCACCAACACAAGTACGAAAAGTGGTTTTTCAACACTAACACAAGTGCGAAAAGTTGTTTTTCAACACTATCACAAGTGCAAAAAGTGTTTTTTCCACACTAATACAAGTGCAAAAGTGGTTTCCTGCACCAACACAAGTGTGAAAAGTGGTTTTTCAACACTAACACAAGGGCGAAAAGTGGTTTTTCAACACTAACACAAGGGCGAAAAGTGGTTTTTCAACACTAACACAAGTGCGAAAAGTGGTTTTTCAACAATAACACAAGGGCGAAAAGTGGTTTTTCAACACTAACACAAGGGCGAAAAGTGGTTTTTCAACACTAACACAAGTGCGAAAAGTGGTTTTTCAACACTAACACAAGTGCAAAAAGTGGTTTTTCCACACTAATACAAGTGCAAAAGTGGTTTCCTGCACCAACACAAGTACGAAAAGTGGTTTTTCAACACTAACACAAGTGCGAAAAGTGGTTTTTCAACACTATCTATCACAAGTGCAAAAAGTGTTTTTTCCACACTAATACAAGTGCAAAAGTGGTTTCCTGCACCAACACAAGTGTGAAAAGTGGTTTTTCAACACTAACACAAGTGCGAAAAGTGGTTTTTCAACACTAACACAAGTGCGAAAAGTGGTTTTTCCACACTAATACAAGTGCAAAAGTGGTTTCCTGCACCAACACAAGTGCGAAAAGTGGTTTTTCAACACTAACACAAGTGTGAAAAGTGGTTTTTCAACACTATCACAAGTGCAAAAAGTGTTTTGTCCACACTAATACAAGTGCAAAAGTGGTTTCCTGCACCAACACAAGTGTGAAAAGTGGTTTTTCAACACTAACACAAGTGCGAAAAGTGGTTTTTCAACACTATCATAAGTGCAAAAAGTGTTTTTTCCACACTAATACAAGTGCAAAAGTGGTTTCCTGCACCAACACAAGTGCGAAAAGTGGTTTTTCAACACTAACACAAGTGCGAAAAGTGGTTTTTCAACACTAACACAAGTGCGAAAAGTGTTTTTTCCACACTAATACAAGTGCAAAAGTGGTTTCCTGCACCAACACAAGTGCGAAAAGTGGTTTTTCAACACTAACACAAGTGCGAAAAGTGGTTTTTCAACACTATCACAAGTGCAAAAAGTGTTTATTCCACACTAATACAAGTGCAAAAGTGGTTTCCTGCACCAACACAAGTGCGAAAAGTGGTTTTTCAACACTATCACAAGTGCGAAAAGTGGTTTTTCAACACTAACACAAGTGCGAAAAGTGGTTGTTCCACACTAATACAAGTGCAAAAGTGGTTTTCTGCACCAACACAAGTGCGAAAGTGGTTTTTCAACACTAACACAAGTGCGAAAAGTGGTTTTTCAACACTATCACAAGTGCAAAAAGTGTTTTTTCCACACTAATACAAGTGCAAAAGTGGTTTCCTGCACCAACAC
Organism: Myxine glutinosa; assembly: GCF_964187855.1. Taxonomy (NCBI): domain Eukaryota; kingdom Metazoa; phylum Chordata; class Myxini; order Myxiniformes; family Myxinidae; genus Myxine; species Myxine glutinosa. The sequence goes on along the minus strand of NW_027618179.1, from coordinate 4,376 downwards.
AAGTGCGAAAAGTGGTTTTTCAACACTAACACAAGTGCGAAAAGTGGTTTTTCAACACTAACACAGTGCGAAAGTGGTTTTTCCACACTAATACAAGTGCAAAAGTGGTTTCCTGCACCAACACAAGTGCGAAAAGTGGTTTTTCAACACTAACACAAGTGCGAAAAGTGGTTTTTCAACACAAACACAAGTGCAAAAAGTGTTTTTTCCACACTAATACAAGTGCAAAAGTGGTTTCCTGCACCAACACAAGTACGAAAAGTGGTTTTTCAACACTAACACAAGTGCGAAAAGTTGTTTTTCAACACTATCACAAGTGCAAAAAGTGTTTTTTCCACACTAATACAAGTGCAAAAGTGGTTTCCTGCACCAACACAAGTGTGAAAAGTGGTTTTTCAACACTAACACAAGGGCGAAAAGTGGTTTTTCAACACTAACACAAGGGCGAAAAGTGGTTTTTCAACACTAACACAAGTGCGAAAAGTGGTTTTTCAACACTAACACAAGGGCGAAAAGTGGTTTTTCAACACTAACACAAGGGCGAAAAGTGGTTTTTCAACACTAACACAAGTGCGAAAAGTGGTTTTTCAACACTAACATAAGTGCAAAAAGTGGTTTTTCCACACTAATACAAGTGCAAAAGTGGTTTCCTGCACCAACACAAGTACGAAAAGTGGTTTTTCAACACTAACACAAGTGCGAAAAGTGGTTTTTCAACACTATCTATCACAAGTGCAAAAAGTGTTTTTTCCACACTAATACAAGTGCAAAAGTGGTTTCCTGCACCAACACAAGTGTGAAAAGTGGTTTTTCAACACTAACACAAGTGCGAAAAGTGGTTTTTCAACACTAACACAAGTGCGAAAAGTGGTTTTTCCACACTAATACAAGTGCAAAAGTGGTTTCCTGCACCAACACAAGTGCGAAAAGTGGTTTTTCAACACTAACACAAGTGTGAAAAGTGGTTTTTCAACACTATCACAAGTGCAAAAAGTGTTTTGTCCACACTAATACAAGTGCAAAAGTGGTTTCCTGCACCAACACAAGTGTGAAAAGTGGTTTTTCAACACTAACACAAGTGCGAAAAGTGGTTTTTCAACACTATCATAAGTGCAAAAAGTGTTTTTTCCACACTAATACAAGTGCAAAAGTGGTTTCCTGCACCAACACAAGTGCGAAAAGTGGTTTTTCAACACTAACACAAGTGCGAAAAGTGGTTTTTCAACACTAACACAAGTGCGAAAAGTGTTTTTTCCACACTAATACAAGTGCAAAAGTGGTTTCCTGCACCAACACAAGTGCGAAAAGTGGTTTTTCAACACTAACACAAGTGCGAAAAGTGGTTTTTCAACACTATCACAAGTGCAAAAAGTGTTTATTCCACACTAATACAAGTGCAAAAGTGGTTTCCTGCACCAACACAAGTGCGAAAAGTGGTTTTTCAACACTATCACAAGTGCGAAAAGTGGTTTTTCAACACTAACACAAGTGCGAAAAGTGGTTGTTCCACACTAATACAAGTGCAAAAGTGGTTTTCTGCACCAACACAAGTGCGAAAGTGGTTTTTCAACACTAACACAAGTGCGAAAAGTGGTTTTTCAACACTATCACAAGTGCAAAAAGTGTTTTTTCCACACTAATACAAGTGCAAAAGTGGTTTCCTGCACCAACACAAGTGCGAAAAGTGGTTTTTCAACACTAACACAAGTGCGAAAAGTGGTTTTTCAACACTAGCACAGTGCGAAAGTGGTTTTTCCACACTAATACAAGTGCAAAAGTGGTTTCCTGCACCAACACAAGTGCGAAAAGTGGTTTTTCAACACTAACACAAGTGCGAAAAGTGGTTTTTCAACACAAACACAAGTGCAAAAAGTGTTTTTTCCACACTAATACAAGTGCAAAAGTGGTTTCCTGCACCAACACAAGTGCGAAAAGTGGTTTTTCAACACTAACACAAGTGCGAAAAGTGGTTTTTCAACACTAACACAAGTGCGAAAAGTGTTTTTTCCACACTAATACAAGTGCAAAAGTGGTTTCCTGCACCAAGACAAGTGCGAAAAGTGGTTTTTCAACACTAACACAAGTGCGAAAAGTGGTTTTTCAACACTAACACAAGTGCGAAAAGTGGTTTTTCCACACTAATACAAGTGCAAAAGTGGTTTCCTGCACCAACACAAGTGCGAAAAGTGGTTTTTCAACACTAACACAAGTGCGAAAAGTGGTTTTTCAACACTAACACAAGTGCGAAAAGTGGTTTTTCAACACTAACACAAGGGCAAAAAGTGGTTTTTCAACACTAACACAAGGGCGAAAAGTGGTTTTTCAACACTAACACAAGTGCGAAAAGTGGTTTTCCACACTAATACAAGTGCAAAAGTGGTTTCCTGCACCAACACAAGTACGAAAAGTGGTTTTTCAACACTAACACAAGTGCGAAAAGTGGTTTTTCAACACTATCACAAGTGCAAAAAGTGTTTTTTCCACACTAATACAAGTGCAAAAGTGGTTTCCTGCACCAACACAAGTGTGAAAAGTGGTTTTTCAACACTAACACAAGTGCGAAAAGTGGTTTTTCAACACTAACACAAGTGCGAAAAGTGGTTTTTCCAGACTAATACAAGTGCAAAAGTGGTTTCCTGCACCAACACAAGTGCGAAAAGTGGTTTTTCAACACTAACACAAGTGCGAAAAGTGGTTTTTCAACACTATCACAAGTGCAAAAAGTGTTTTGTTCACACTAATGCAAGTGCAAAAGTGGTTTCCTGCACCAACACAAGTGCGAAAAGTGGTTTTTCAACACTAACACAAGTGCGAAAAGTGGTTTTTCAACACTATCCCAAATGCAAAAAGTGTTTTTTCCACACTAATACAAGTGCAAAAGTGGTTTCCTGCACCAACACAAGTGCGAAAAGTGGTTTTTCAACACTAACACAAGTGCGAAAAGTGGTTTTTCAACACTAACACAGTGCGAAAAGTGGTTTTTCCACACTAATACAAGTGCAAAAGTGGTTTCCTGCACCAACACAAGTGCGAAAAGTGGTTTTTCAACACTAACACAAGTGCGAAAAGTGGTTTTTCAACACTATCACAAGTGCAAAAAGTGTTTTTTCCACACTAATACAAGTGCAAAAGTGGTTTCCTGCACCAACACAAGTGCGAAAAGTGGTTTTTCAACACTAACACAAGTGCGAAAAGTGGTTTTTCAACACTAACACAAGTGCAAAAAGTGTTTTTTCCACACTAATACAAGTGCAAAAGTGGTTTCCTGCACCAACACAAGTGCGAAAAGTGGTTTTTCAACACTAACACAAGTGCGAAAAGTGGTTTTTCAACACTAACACAAGTGCGAAAAGTGGTTTTTCCACACTAATACAAGTGCAAAAGTGGTTTCCTGCACCAACACAAGTGCGAAAAGTGGTTTTTCAACACTAACACAAGTGCGAAAAGTGGTTTTTCAACACTAACACAAGTGCGAAAAGTGGTTTTTCAACACTAACACAGGGGCGAAAAGTGGTTTTTCAACACTAACACAAGGGCGAAAAGTGGTTTTTCAACACTAACACAAGTGCGAAAAGTGGTTTTTCAACAATAACACAAGTGCGAAAAGTGGTTTTTCCACACTAATACAAGTGCAAAAGTGGTTTCCTGCACCAACACAAGTACGAAAAGTGGTTTTTCAACACTAACACAAGTGCGAAAAGTGGTTTTTTCAACACTATCACAAGTGCAAAAAGTGTTTTTTCCACACTAATACAAAGTGCAAAAGTGGTTTCCTGCACCAACACAAGTGTGAAAGTGGTTTTTCAACACTAACACAAAGGGCGAAAAGTGGTTTTTCAACACTAACACAAGGGCGAAAAGTGGTTTTTTCACACTAACACAAGTGCGAAAAGTGGTTTTTCAACACTAACACAAGGCGAAAAGGGTTTTTCAACACTAACCAAGGGCGAAAAGTGGTTTTTCAACACTAACACAAGTGCGAAAAGTGGTTTTCAACACTAACACAACAAGTGCGAAAAGTGGTTTTTCCACACTAATACAAGTGCAAAAGTGGTTTCCTGCACCAACACAAGTACGAAAAGTGGTTTTTCAACACTAACACAAGTGCGAAAAGTGGATTTTCAACACTATCACAAGTGCAAAAAGTGTTTTTTTCCACACTAATACAAGTGCAAAAGTGGTTTCCTGCACCAACACAAGTGTGAAAAGTGGTTTTTCAACACTAACACAAGTGCGAAAAGTGGTTTTTCAACACTAACACAAGTGCGAAAAGTGGTTTTTTCCACACTAATACAAGTGCAAAAGTGGTTTCCTGCACCAACACAAGTGCGAAAAGTGGTTTTTCAACACTAACACAAGTGTGAAAAGTGTTTTCA